>NC_089761.1:34794272-34804272 GCF_040412425.1 Macrobrachium rosenbergii | reverse complement strand
GGGGTCACGCCGAGGTCAGCCCCTCCCCCCGCTACCCAAGTAACACGCCCACATGGGCGCTAACTGAATTCGATAAGTGAAAAGGCCCGTGACCTAATATAAATGGCGGCGGGGCATTTGCCCAGTGACCTCGCCCAGTTGCTGTTGTTGGGTACTGTGGGCATTTCAGACTGCTACTGTTGCTGTAACTGGTACTGATTGTTTGTATGGAGGCCGATGGCACTGGCGATCATGGAGAAATGTAATGGGAAGGAATCAGGGACGAATTAGTATTTTGATGATAATAATAATAATAATAATAATAATAATAATAATAATAATAATAATAATAATAATAATAATAATAATAATAAAGTAACAGTAGTAGTATTGCAATTATTAACATCATTATTATTATGATAATATGATGACCATAATAATAATGATAATAATAATAAAAATAATAATAATAATAATATCGATATTATTATTATTATTATTATTATTATTATTATTATTATTTTATGTTTATTATTATTATTATTATCAGTTTCTTGTTGGTTTTAACGTTTCATTATTATTATTATTATTATTATTATTATTATTATTATTATTATTATTATTATTATTATTATTATTATTATTACACAAACCCACAAGATTAAACACCTACAACAAAAAAAAAGCAAAGAAACGCCAGGAAGCTTACCTCACCAATCCGATCAATCAACCGAAGACGAAAGTGTTAAATAACAAAAACAAAAATAAAAATAAAAAGTGGTTTGACTTTTAGAAAGTATCTGACGCCATTTCAGTCACTTAATGAGACAATAAGTAAAAAAAAAATAGTTCAATTCGTTTCAATTAAGTGACCCCCTAACCCCCTAATCCCTACTCCTCCCCCTGGGGGATCTATTAACTACTACCCTGTTCAATTTAGATCTAATAACCAGCCCCTGAAATCCCCTCCCCTTAGGTAAGGGTTAAGACCCATTATAGTTGTCTCAGAAGCGACAATAGGTACTTTGCAAGAATGTGTCAGTAGCCGTGCGCTAGCTGTCATCTCGGGACTGTTATTATCACTGTTATCAAGGGGTCTCTCTCTCTCTCTCTCTCTCTCTCTCTCTCTCTCTCTCTCTCTCTCTCTCTCTCTCTCTCTCTCTCATTTCTTTTTGTTTATTCTCTATATTTTTTTGTCTATATGTATGTGTTCCTAAATTCTCTCTCTCTCTCTCTCTCTCTCTCTCTCTCTCTCTCTCTCTCTTTGCAATGTATTTATCATTTTTGTTTTCTGTCTATATATATTTTTTCTTTCTCTCTCTCTCTCTCTCTCTCTCTCTCTCTCTCTCTCTCTCTCTCTCTCTATATATTTATCATTTTTGTTTCCTGTCTATATATTTTTTTGTTGTGTATTATATGTTCCTTCTCTCTCTCTCTCTCTCTCTCTCTCTCTCTCTCTCTCTCTCTCTCTCTCTCTCTCTCTCTCTCTTTGCGTTGTACTTATCATTTTTTGTTTTCTGTCTATATACTTTTTGTTCGTGTATTATATGTCCCTTCTCTCTCTCTCTCTCTCTCTCTCTCTCTCTCTCTCTCTCTCTCTCTCTCTCTCTCTCTCTCTTTATTTACTTATCATTTTTATTTCTATTATTTTTTTGTTGACAAACAAACGAAACTTATCATTTTTGTTTTTCTGTCTATAAATTTTTGCTTAAATATCTATTATTCTGTTATTCATTTGTGATTGTTCTCTCCTCTCTCTCCTATTATTTTCATTTCTATTACTGACAAACAAACAAATTATTGCCATTTTTATTCATTTTTTGTTCACTGACACACAAACCATTGTCATTTTGAGATACTGACAAACAAACCAGTTGCTGAAATGAACACGAAACAGACCAGCTTGTTTGTCCAAGGGCACCACACGCCAAAATTACTTTTACCCACTCTGCGATTACATCAAACCATTCATTGAAAGTAGCGGTTGCTAAACAGACCTCATAATCTGACCTTTCCATCTCAACCTGATTAAAAAAAAAAAAAGTAATTGTTTTTGTTTTAAATGTCACCTTGATTGGTGTCTGGATTGCAGCTTAACTTATTTCACTCTTGTGGTCGAATATTATTATTATTATTATTATTATTATTATTATTATTATTATTATTATTATTATTATTATTATTATTATTATTATTATTATTGAGAAGATGAACCATATTCATATGGAATAAGCCCCCCACAGGGTCCGTTAACTTTGAAATTCAAGCTTCCAAAGAATATTATTATTATTATTATTATTATTATTATTATTATTATTATTATTATTATTATTATTATTATTATTATTATTATTATTGAGAAGATGAACCCTATTCATTTGGAATAAGCCAACTATACCGGCAAATGATTTGATTATTCAATTTTTATTATTATTATTATTATTATTATTATTATTATTATTATTATTATTATTATTATTATTATTATTATTATTATTATTATTATTATTATTAAAAAGAAGATGAACCTTATCCATATGGAACAAGCCAACCACAGGGGCCACTGACTTCAGATTCAAAATTCAAGATTCCAAAAATATTATTATTATTATTATTATTATTATTATTATTATTATTATTATTATTATTATTATTATTATTACTTATTATTATTATTATTATTATTATTATTATTATTATTATTATTATTATTATTGAGAACACCTATTCATATGAAATAAGCCCACAGGGGCCGTTGACTTGAAATTCAAGCTTTCATTTGAAAGAAGTAACAGAAGGTAAATGGAAATACAATAAGAAATCTCACGTATTAAAAAAAGAAAAAATAGATTAACAGATTAATAAATAAAAATGTATTAAAATGCAAGGAGAATAGTATTAAGGTAGTAATTCATTGCAACTTCGCTTGGACTTCTGAAGTTCCAGTTTCACGACTTCCTCAGTAGGGAGACAGTTATTTGTTATACTCTTTTCGTTTAATGCTGTTCAATAAAGGTTCCTTTATTCTTTTTCCTAAAAGACTTTCACTTTCGTTTTAGCAAGCACGCGACTTAAGTTTCCATCTGTTAAGGAGTTCTGTTATCTTGAATCTTTTCGTGTTTAACAAATTTGCATAATTATTAGCCAAGTTTGTCTCGAAGAATTATTTTGCAAACTGACGTAATTATGTATTGGCACGCGAGTGTGTTTACAACTAAAGTGGTGGTTTTTATAGGTATATTTTTAGAATGTATGCATTTGTGTATTTGCACTTGTATCAAGTACTCAAGCTTATTTGTAAATTTATATATATATATATATATATATATATATATATATATATATATATATATATATATATATATATATATATATATATCATAATCTACTTGGAAATCTTTAATGATAAATATATATGCCAAGATATAAAGAACATTCTTTATATATACAAGCTTTATATGTATATATATATCATAAATACCAACCGACAAGGATGAGAATCAATAAAATTACAATAAAATATTATATAATAAATCTATAAAAATATATAAATATATAAAATGAACAAGTAAATACAATTTATATAGGATGGGAAAAATTAAAAACACAAACATAAAAATATGAAAATAAAACTGTGAAATGTAATTTTTGGCGTACTCATGTCCTAAATTATTATTATTATTATTACCTTATTATTACACGATAATTAGTTATTATTATTATTATTATTATTATTCATCTTTTTATAGTTTTTCTGAAGAAAATAACATGCTATTTATAAAAAAATTATGTAGTGAAAAAGGATGGTCAAGGTTCTCTAATGGCAGAACTGATATGAGAGAGACCTACTAGAGTGACTCTGTGTTCCAAGAGCTGTCTGACCATAAGAGTTGAACCAATATAAACTATCTGTTATTAATCCCACTTTATCGATAAAAGTCTCATTAGGATTAAGGAGACACCTGCTGAACTGATATCTCTGAACTGATATTATACATATAAATATATATACAATTCCTGATCTGAAACACGAAATATATATATAAATATAAGCGTTGGTCCGAATAAGTTGCATATATATATATATCGAAAATATATACATATAAACTTGTACATATTGTTTCACTCAGATCAACACAGTTTGTTTATGTAATCATATTTGTGTGTGTATATGTATATATATATATATATATATATATATATATATATATATATATATATATATATATGGGATCTAGTATATATATATCTAAGATAGATACATATGTATGTATGTATGTTGTATGTATGTATGTATGTATTTATCCAAACCACTTTTCTAAAACAGGTCAAACGTTACATGACTTTATCTTTCGTAAAAATTTGGTGAAGTCTGTCTGTTTATATTCAAATTCTGGCACCTGTTATCAATTATTCAACTTATTAATGAAAGTCGTCATTATTGAAATTTCGTGATGAAATTAAAATTTATTTCATTAGATTTCTCTCAGATAAACTAGAAAACGAATCACTATTATAAGTTTGTGTTTTAACACGTGAAAAGAAGTTGAGTTATTGAGGCATATCTTGTGTCGACCTTCGTTAGTATTTTTCACAAGACTGGCTCCAGCGTTCCAGAGAATCCATTTTGGCCTTGATGAGGTTTACCCGGAGCCGTCATCTTCTAGCTGAGCTTTATTTATCTATTCATACAATTATACATAATTATACATACATATAGTTATAAAAAGAGATGAAGAATTATTCCAAATCATTGCCATCTATATATATTTATATTTATATTTTGGGATTTATATTGAATAATTCCTGAAGACTATATATGGGTGAAGATAAAAATGTCTCTGGAATCCAGATGCGTCACGTGTCCGATTACAAAACTTGGGATGAATTATTATTATTATTAGTATTATCCGTATTATTATTTATTTTCTTTTTACATTTTTGCTGAAGAAAATAACATGCATATATAAAAAAACGAGGGGAAGCCAGTGTCAACGCAGACGAAAAACTGAGTGACTCATCAAAGCTGTATGACTCATAAGAGTTGAACCAATATAAACTATCTGTTATTAATGCCACTTTATCGATAGTCTCATTAGGATGAGGAGACACCTGCTGAACTGATATGGCTGAACTGATATTATACATGTAAATATAATCCTCAGTGGCAACTCTGTCTGGCCTATATATATATATATATATATATATATATATATATATATATATATATATATAATATATATTTTATGCCTATATATGATTGTATGTGGCATATAAACCCTTACGCATCGAGTAACGTACATATATTTGTGTGTGTATATGTATATATATCATATATATATATATAATATATATATATATATATATATATATATATACTGTATATATATATATCTCAAAATATAGTATGTATGTATGTATGTATGTATGGCTATGCATGTATAAAACAGTCAAACGTTACAAGACTTTATCTTTCGTAAGTGATTGGTGAAGTCGCCTGTTTATTTTCAAATTCTAAACACCTGTTATCAATTATTCAACTTATTGGCGAAAAGCCGTCAGGGTGAAATTCGTGATGAAATTAAAATTTATTTCCATTAAATTTCTCTCAGAAAAAGATAAACTAGAAAACGAATCACTATATAAAGCACACACACACACACATACACACGTGAAAAGAAGTTGAGTGATTGAGGCATATCGTGTCGACCTTCCGGGAACTTTCACAAGACTGGCTCCAGCGTCTCCAGAGAATCCCCGGGCCTTGCTTACGGAGCCTCATCTTCTAGCGGAGCTTTATTTATTTATACATACAATTATACATAATTATACATACATATGGTTAGAAAAAGAGATGAAGAATTATTCCAAATCATTGCCATCTGCTGGAAGTCCCTGACATTCCCGGGAATCCCAACAATTCCCGAAGACTGGAGCAGCTCAGTGGAGACGAAAATGAAGTCTGGAATCCAGATGCGTCACGTGTCCGATTACAAAACTTGGGATTTGTCTTTAAAGTTCATCCGTATGGAGCGGACTTTCCTTCTTTGTGAAGACAGATGATTAATTTCAGAAAACGAGGAAGCCAGGTCAACGCAGACGTAGGAGACACGAGAAGGAAGAGCTTCGAGTAAAAGTCTCCTCTTGCCATTGGATACCTCGACGTGAAGCAGTGATACAAAGATTTCACATATTCCTCAGTGGCAACCTCTGGCGTGGCCTAAAATCCCGTAAGTGCAAACCACATAAAAATTGATTTTCCCACCTTCTGAGGATTGTAGTGTGGCAGGAAACGCATCGAGGAACACCTTCAGCACTGGCGTGTTTCCTACAGTCAGCAGCGAAATAACTGGTTTCGGGACTCTGCATGCATGAATCTTCTGTTTTCACAAAAATATAAAAAATTAGCTAGCTAACATAAGAAATGGGAAAGGGCCCATCCCTGGTAAAACTAAACCCCATTTCAGTGATGCTTTGTTGGCGAAGATGCCCCAGGGTGAGAAATGGTGATTTTTTAGGCCAAAATATATATTTATATATATTTATATATTTATATATATATATATATATATATATATATATATATATATATATATATATGTGTATATGTATATGTATGTAATAAGTTACATATAAGCTGTGACAAATATACATATATATATAAAATTTATATATATATATATATCATATACATCTTGAGGTACTTTGTAATTTATACCCCAAAGAATGATTCATATATACTTGTTACTATGTCTTTAATGTTATATAATATAGTTTGACAATATATATATATACATGAACCATTATAAAACTAAACCCCCGTTTCAAAGTGACCTTTGTTGGCGAAGATTTTTTTATGAGATATGTATATCGTCAAAGGCCAAAAAAAAAAAAAATACACCTATAACAAATGTTCAGGATATATATATTTATTATATATATACATATATTTTTTTATATATGCATATTATATATTCATATTATATAAAAAAATGAATAATAATAATATATTGAGGATATATATATATATATTTATATATATATATATATAAATATATATATATATATATAATATATTTTATATACTACTATATATATATATATATATATATATATTTATATATATATATATATATATATATATATTATTTATATATATATATTTATATATATATATATATATATATATATATATATATATATATATATATATATATATATGTGTATATATTATAAGCAAAAAACTTATTAACTTAAAGTATACTCTCAACCAAACTCACAGACAAATCACTGTGTCTGTCCTTAACAGACTGTCCTTCGCAAAGTCAAACGCACTAACTGAAAAAAAAATCCCATACTTCAGTATAACGAGAACCTCAATGTTATCTTGTAATTTACAACGCGAATTCCTTCCCCCCAGATCAGCCTCTATAACAACTTCTGCGATCAGGCAAACAGCCAATTACACCTTAATAACTCCTGTAATGTCATTTGGAAATAACACGACCTTTTAATACCGTCGTAACCCACTTCTTGTCTTCCGCTATCTATCATGAGGTGGCCTTGGTGACGTCACATCTGAGATATGACTTCGTGACATCTGTTACGGAATTTCATAATGACAGAGAGAGAGAGAGAGAATTTGATTCGTGTTAATATGCTCGTAGGATTAATTACTGTTATTAGTTTAATGACCGGAGAGCTGTAATACCTTTTGCTGGTATTGTTTGATACATACATACATACATATTCCCAAAGCATATTGTATTGCACGTAGAACGATATTAGTGGCATAATTTTTGTGTAATTATACATACATGCATACTTAGATGCGTATTCCTAAGGTAGAGTTTAACTTGAAATTAAACGATATTTGCGGAATAATTTCCGTGTATATATACATACATACATGCATACATATTCTCAAAGCATAGTGGCTTGCAGATTAAATGATACTTGTAGCTTAATATACATACATACATCCATACAAACATACATACATATTCCAAAGGCATAGTGAATTACATATATTAAACAATATTTGTGGCCTAATATTTGTGTACGCATACATACATACATACATACATACATATTTCCAAGGCGTAGTGGATTGCATATTGAATAATATTAGTGGTTTTTAACATTTTCATACATACATACATACATATTACAAAGGCATAGTTAATTGAATATTAAACGATATTTGTGTCTTAATGTTTGTGTATACATACATACATACATACATACATACATACATACATACATACATACATACATAATATTTCCAACATATATTTATTGAACGATATTCGCGGCTTTGTTTGTGTATACATACATATATACATAACATAAATATCAAACATTGAATTCCAATATAAATATTAGTATAACATTTGTGTATTATATTAAGTTCATGGTAAATACATATTGGACTATATTTGTGTCTTAAATTTGTGTACATACATACATACATACATACATACATACATACATACATACATATTCAACAGGCATAATGAACTTCAATATGAACAATATTAGTGATTTAATTTTTGTGTATGTGTTTACACATAAATACAAACTTATTCCTAAGGTATAGTGAATTGGTAATTAAACGATATTAGTGGCTTAATATTTGTGTATACATATACATACATACATACATACATACATACATACATACATACATACATACATACGTGTTTATCAACAAATAAATCCTTGGGCCGTTAGCAGACCTTGCATTCCTCACCCCCAGCCCAAAACATAATTCATATTTTTATGAAAGTCTTACCTCTTCCTAACGCCCTCTCCCTCTCTCCCTCCCTCCCTCCCTCCCAATTACCTCCTCCTACCTCACCTCACCACCTCCCAGCATCCTTTCCCGAGATCGTGACGCCAGGAAATATCGCAGATCACTCAATTGCAAACTTCATTACCTCGCCTGATGGCAGACGATAGCAATCAATGGGTTGAAGGAAAAAAAAAGTATTATGAACTTAGAGTTTTTATTTCCTTTTATTTTTCTTATTGGTATTTTATTTAGGTATATTCCTTGTTTTTTTATTTATTTGTTTATTTATCTATGTTTATTAATGTTTTGTTTGTTCGTTTCATTCACATTTTGTTTATTTTTTATGCTTGATTTTTAATTTTAATTATGTACACCTCTTCGATATTTTTATCATTTTATTATCTTTTATTTTATCTTATTGGTATTTCATTTAGTTAAATTTCCTTTTTCTTCTATTTATTTATTTTCATATGTGTTTATTAATATGCCGTTTGTTCATTTCATTCATATTTTGTTCATTTTTATGCTTGATTTTTCATTTTATTCAAGTGTGCATGTTTGATTTTTTTCATTTATGAAAATCATTAATTTTATATCTACTTATAAAATCAATATTTTTACTAACGATAATAATTTCACTTACTTGGGCATTTGGTGTTTCATTTACTTGTAAACTTAAAATTCTATTTGCTTTTATTTTTCTTGTTTCATTTACTTATAATTAATTAGGTTTGGTTACTTAAGAGTGAGTCTTAATTTGAGCTATCTTTGGTTAGACTAAGTTAAATTACTTTAGGCTTGGCGACTCCTGTGACACTGAACCTTGAGAGGTTAAATTTGAATAGCTGGAAAATAGGCGGGTTAAACATCTCCTAAGAACACAAGGGGAGAGAGAAAGTTCCAGATTCTAGAGAGTTCCAGATTCCGGAATCGGAGGAAGAGAGAAATTTCCAGATTCCAGAGGTGACTGGAAACATAGAAAGAGAGAGAGTTCCAGATTCTAGAAAGTTCCGGATTCTAGAGGTGAATGGAATCAGAAGAAGAGAGTTCCAAATTTTAAAAAGTTCCAGATTCTAGAGGTGAATGGAATCATACACAGAAAGCTCCAGATTCTAGGGGTGAATGGAATCAGAGGAAGAGAGAAAGTTCCAGATTCGAGACGGTTCCAAATTCAAGAAAGTTCCAGATCCAAGAAAGTTCCGGATTTTAGGAATAAATGGAATCAGA
>NC_089761.1:34769272-34779272 GCF_040412425.1 Macrobrachium rosenbergii | reverse complement strand
AAGTCATCTTGCTCTTTTTAATTTCTCCCAAAATAAACCTGAAAGTTTTTCCTTCCATCACTGCCCTTTGGGCTTCTTAGAAATCAGGTTTCAGTTCCATGGTAAACCATTTGAAAAAAATATTTCTAGTGACAGACAGATCTATTGACAAAAGTAAACCATTGGCATTGTTCAGTTTCAGGGTAAACCATTTCCAATCAAAATATCCAGTGACAGACAACTACGTTAACAAAATTAACCATTTGCATTGTTCAATGTCAGGGTAAACCATTTAAAAAAATATTTCTAGTGACAGACAGCTATATTGAGAAAAATAAACCATTGGCATTGTTCAGTTTCAGAGTAAATCATTTTCAATCAATATTTCCAGTGACAAATAGCTCTTTGACAAAAAAAAACTGTAGCATTGTTCAATGTCAAGGTAAATCTTTTTCAATCAATGTTTCCAGTGATAGACAGCTGTGTTGACAAAAAATGTCATTGTTCAAAACCTTCCGTTAGTGATTCATTTTGGCAAGATCCAATGAAAGAAGCATTTGGAGTCAGAAAGCTAGGAGTAGCAATCTTACTACCAAATCAATCGATCTGTCAATCATCTTATCCCTTGTGTACCAAGTGAATGGGGAGAGGGGGGCGGGGTAGGGGGTCCAGCTCAACGGTACCATGGCCGAAATCGCGAAGGGCCCAAGTTGATTTAAACATTATTTGCCGTTTCTCTGACCAAAGGTATTGCCTGAATTAATGAGTCAGGTTCGTCTTTCCCTTTGATGTGAGGAGAAACCATGGTCAGAATATATGAGCTGGAAGGTATGAGAAGACAGAGAGGAGGAAAGAGAGGAGGTACGAGAAGACAGAGAGAAGAAAAGAGAGTAAACGAGAGGACAGAGAGAAGAAAAGAGAGAAAAAGTATGAGAAGATAGAGAGAAGTTGTCCTCTGCCTATATCATAAGTTTTCCTTTACCTATATCATAAGTTATCCTCTGCCTATATAATTAGTTATCCTTTGCCTATATCATTAGTTATCCACTGCTTTTATCATTAGTTATCCTCTGCCTATATAATTAGTTATCCTTTGCCTATATCATTAATTATCCACTGCCTATATCATTAGTTATCCTTTGCCTATATCATTAATTATCCACTGCCTATGTCATTAGTTATCCTTTGCCTATATCAGTAATTATCCACTGCCTATATCATTAGTTCTCCTCTGCATATATCATTAGTTATCCTTTGCCTATATCACTAATTATCCACTGCCTATATCATTAGTTATCCTTTGCCTATATCACTAATTATCCACTGCCTATATCATTAGTTCTCCTCTGCCTATGTTATAAGTTCTCCTCTGCCTATATCATTAGTTATTCACTGCCTATATCATTAGTTATTCACTGCCTATATCATTAGTTCTCTCTTCCTATATCATTAGTTATCCTCTGCCTATATCATTAGTTATCCTCTGCCTATATCATTAGTTCTCCTCTGCCAGTATCATAAGTTATCCTCTGCGTATATCGTAAGTTATCCTCTGCCTATATCACAGGTTATTGTTATTAAAGCAACATTTGCAAAGAATTTTCTTACCCTAACCCGTAAAGCCTATACCAGAAGTTATCCTCTGCCTATGTCATAAGTTATCCTTTGCCTATGTCACAAGTTATCGATATTGTTCCAGTATCTGCAAATATAATTGTTATTGAACTGACTGTGAGCCGCGTACCACAAAAGATTATAATTAAATTTAAATTAAAAATTGTTGCTTTGGACATTGGCCGATCCACATTCTCCATAAAGCTTTGAATGCTTCTATTCAACTAAAGAATGCCTGACCTTCTAACAACTATTCTTTGCCTATTCTTTGCCTATTCTTCGCCTATTCTTTACACGTTGGCATAAGAAAGGGATTTGTTGGAAAGTCGTGCGGATCGGTGAAAAAAAAAGGGTATGAATCCATTACACAAAAAGGAAGCTTAAAAATTTTGTGTGTGATACGAATAATGAATTATTGAAATAGTCTTTCTCTCTCTCTCTCTCTCTCTCTCTCTCTCTCTCTCTCTCTCTCTCTCTCTCTCTCTCTCTCTCTCTGTGCAAATGCTATTGACACTATTATATAGACACACCGTGAAGGGTCTTTGTCATTCAGTTGATGGGAAATGGAGAGAGAGAGAGAGAGAGAGAGAGAGAGAGAGAGAGAGAGAGAGAGAGAGAGAGAGAGAGAAAGAAATTCCTGAGTCTGCCAGTTTCTTTGTAATTCAATTTTTAAAGAGAAAGGGGAAAAAAGAGAAGAGAGAGAGAGAGAAGAGAGAGAGAGAGAGAGAGAGAGAGAGAGAGAGAGAGAGAGAGAGAAGCATAATCATTTTATTAGCAGAGAGAGAGAGAGAGAGAGAAGCAAAGCATTTAATATTCGTGAGGGGATTGTACCCTCGGCCACAGCCTGGCGATGGTGAGCAAGTGAGGTTATTTGTGAAGGATTACCTCGTCGAGGTCCTCTGGTACTTAGCTATACATGTTGGCATTTTTTTGTAAAAGATTACCTCGTCGAGGCCCTATGATACGCAGGTATGATCTGGTGGCACCTTGTGGCAAAGGATTACCTCGTCGAGGTCTGTGTCACATAGTTTCATAATGTGGAGAAGGATTACCTCGTCGAGGTTCTCTGTTACTCTTATGATGTGTTGGCATTTTGGGGCTAAGCATTACCTCATCGAGGCCATATGGTTGGTAGTTATGAGCATTTCGGCCGAAAGGTTACCTCGTCGAGGACCTCTGGCACGTAGTGACGAGAGAGGTCCCTCGTAACCTAATTGTATATAAGTGACCGCCACTTATATGACAAATGTCCTCTCTGAGGTCAAAGATCTGACTCTCTCTCTCTCTCTCTCTCTCTCTCTCTCTCTCTCTCTCATTTGCATGGCAGGTAAGCCAGGTACATGAAGAAGGTATGTACTGTATTGCTGATGCCACCGTTTGGTTTCGCTGACCCTCATAATTGTGACGGCGTTAGTGAGGTCAGTGTCCTTCATAATTGATGTCATTGGCTTCAGTGACCTTCCTGGATATCGTTATTGATAAAAACGACCTTCATAGAAAACAATATTGACGTCAGTGACCTTTATAACTAATGTTATTGATGTTTTTTACCTATATTAAAGGGAAGAGAGAGAGAGAGAGAGAGAGAGAGAGAGAGAGAGAGAGAGAGAGAGAGAGAGAGAGAGAGGAGCTAAAAAAATAAAATGAAAATCGCGCGATTTATGCAAAGAAGAGGGAGAACATAAACAGTCCAAATCACTGATTTACGTTCATCGTTCGAGAGCTCTTTATGACTGAGGCAGAATCCCTGGTCGGAATGGATTGGACATGGCTATATGGCTCTATCACGGACCGCGGACCGTCACGGACACAAGCACGTACGCACGCACGTACATACAGGGACTTCACGTACCCTGCATTCCCTTAGATAGATCTTTGGCCTCTTTATCAGACTAAAATGCTATTCCTTTCATTCGTTTTTTTAACTTCTTAATATTTTTTTAATTTTACCTTTTTTATATATTTTTATTGAGTTTTTCTTTAATTTCTTTATTTTATGTTTTATTATTTATTTTTAATGAATTTTATTATTCATTTTTTATTTTTCTATTTTTTTCAATTTTACGTTTGTTTTGTTATTCACTTTTTTTAGTTTCTCTTTAATTTTTCAATTTTACGCTTGTTTTATTATTCATTTTTTTAGTTTTTCTTTAATTTTTTTTTTTTCAATTATACATTTGTTTTATTTATTTTGATTCATTTTTATTTGACCTCCCTTGAATAACTCCTCAATTAATTTTTTTCCTATTTCTCATTTCAAAAACATTCTTCTTAAGTTATCTTTCCCTTTTATTCAATTTCTTTCGTGTTTTTCATTCCCATCATCTTCGCTCACTTCTCATCTTTATCAACTGCAGTTTATCAATTTTATTTGACTTCGACGAAATACATCTTGAATTTACCTGTTCTTCTTATCTTTATCAAATTCAGTTCATCATTTTAGTTTTCTGTAAAAGGAAACTATTGTGCCGGCTTTGTCTGTCCGTCCGCACTTCTGTCTGGCCACAATTTTTCTGTCCGCACTTTTTCTGTCCGCAGTTTTTCTGTCCGCAGTTTTTCTATCTGCATTTTTTATGTCCGCACTTTTTTCTGTCCACACTTTTTCTGTCTGCCCTCAGATCTTAAAAACTACTGAGGCTAGAGGGCTGCAAATTGGTATGATGATTATCCACCCACCAATCATCAAACATACCAAATTGAAGCCCTCTAGCCTCAGTAGTTTTTATTTTATTTAAGGATAAAGTTAGCCATGATCGTCCGTCAGCAAAGATATAGTATAGGCTGCCACCGTGCGGTGGTTAAAGTTTCATGGACCGAGACCACCGAAAGATAGATCTATTTTCGGTGGCTTTGATCATACGTTGTACAGAAAATTCGATTGCGCCGAAGAAATTTCGGCGCATTTTGTACTTGTTTATTTTGCTTCTTGGGCGGAATAAATATTGATTTATTAATATTTTTTTCGTATATCGGCACCATCACAAAACTCCCTAAATATGGGTCCAACTTTCATCCCCGAAATTTGACCCCCGTATCCTGGACGGAGTCGGGACACAAAAAAAAAAAATTCAAAAAAAGATAAAAAAAAAAATAAAAAATAAAAACAAAATTCTGTTGCAGAGCTCAACGAATTTGCGAGGTACAGGTGTGCAAGATTGCAGATTTATATTTGGGGTTGAGGATGAGTCTATTTGAGTCTCTCTCTCTCTCTCTCTCTCTCTCTCTCTCTCTCTGTTTTTCTGTATTTTCTGTTTCTCTCTCCCTTTTCTCTCTCTTTCCTGTCTCTCTCTCTCTCTCTCTCTCTCTCTCTCTCTCTCTTCTCTCTCTCTCTCTCTCTCTCTCTCTCTCTCTTTCCTGTTCTGTCTTTCTCTCTGTTTCTCTCTCTCTCTCTTTCCTGTTCTGTCTTTCTCTCTCTCTCTCTCTCTCTCTCTCTCTCTCTCTCTCTCTGTTCTGTCTTTCTCTCTGTTTTCTCTCTCTCTCTCTCTCTCTCTCCCTCTTTCCAGTTCTGTTTTTTTCTCTCTCTTCTCTCTCTCTCTCTCTCTCTCTCTCTCTCTCTCTCTCTCTCTCTCTCTCTCTCTCTCTCTTTCTTATATATATATATATATATATATATATATATATATATATATATATATATATATATATATATATATATATATATACACACACACACACATATATAATGTGTATAAACTTATATTACATATAACAGTCCTCTTCACCCACAAAAAAAACAGCAAAAACAACACTAACCAACTTGACACTAAAAAAAAAAAAAAACCAACGAAAATTAAGAAAATTACCCATTTAATTGCCCCCTTATAATCAAACTCCTTATAGACTCCTTATACACTCCCTATACTCTTTTATAAAGGCGAAGCCTATCGGTCTCAATTCCGGTCGAGTTCTGTTTACGTGAATAGAAGACGACATGGCGGACTCCTTTAGCCTTATTTAACGCGGCGTTGAAAATGGGTCCCTTTTCAAACGCTCCTAGCCCCAACCAGCCCCCTCCAGCCCACGATAGATGGAGAGAGATATATATATACACTCGGGATCGCAAATTGCGGGCGAAATGGGCGGGATGCCGCCCAAATCGGCGTGAAGCGCGTCGAATTCAGGCTTGAAGTTTTTGCAGTTCCGCCGCCATGAAGACTTGTTGCAGAGATATCTTGACCGAATGAACGCGCTTTGCAGAGTTGCCAGTTACCTATTTTTTCATTGTTTATTTTATGATTTTACTTTTTTCTGTGTTATTATTCATTGTTTTCAGTCATTCATTCGTTCGTTTATGCATTATTTCTGGATTACTTTTCCTTTTTAGGTTAGATACACCTTCATAGTCTTTATAATTAGTCATTAATCTTTATTGGATATTGTTGTTTTGTTCCCCGTAGGGGGTTAGGTGCCGTCAGTGCACCTCATGCGGTACACTGTAGGCATTACTTAAGGTTCCTTGCAGCGTCCCATCGGCCCCTAGCTGCAACCTCTTTCATTTCTTTTACTGTACCTCCATTCATATTCTCTTTCTTCCATCTTACTTTCCTCAACCCTCTCCTAACAATTGATTCATAGTGCAACTGCTTTGAGGTTTTCCTCCTGTTACACCTTTCAAATCCTTTTTACTGTCTATTTCCGTCTCAGCGCTGAATGACCTCATAGGTCCAAGCATTTGGACTTTGGCCTAAACTACATATTCAATTCAATTCAATTGGTGTTTTGTTTAAGTTATTAAGCAAATTTCTTCATGACGTCATCAACACTTAATGTTTTCGTATCAAGTCTAATTGATTCTAAAGATATTTGGAGAGAGAGAGAGAGAGAGAGAGAGAGAGAGAGAGAGATTATCATCATTATTATTGTTGCTGTAATGCCCATTGTATAGAAGTAAATCAGACTCGCAGGACAACATATATAAAGAAAGAAAAAATCAAAACGAAAAATGAAAATTCATATTTGATAAACGGGTCAGTGATGATCAGTACATATCAACAGATATATTTTACTGGGAAAAATTGATATTTCCTTTCTGATAAGCAAACCACAATCAACTCTTCAATTTGCCAAACAGTTTTGACTGTTCAGAAAATAGGAACAGGAATTAAACTTTCGAGTTATAATTCATTCTCAAACTTAGATCTTTTCTGATAGTGCCAACCAAGATGGCGACTGAGCTGGTGAGAAGAAAAAAATACCCAAAAATAGACGGGGTATCCGAACTTCCATCTAAGAGAAATGAGAACGGAACTGAGAATTAAATCTCCCTTTTTTTTTAGTTTATTTCCTTCCAATCACCCTGACGTCGCAGGAGGGATTGAGAGATGGTATCTAGCCCCGAACTGAGTGAGAGAGAGGTTAGAAATTGCCTTCTCGGTGGTAGATTAGATCTCTCTAATTGCGGACGTTACAGTAGTTTTATTATTTTTTTTTTTTACTTGCAGGATGATGCAAATTTGTTTACAAATATTTCACATCTTTTGAGATACACCTGGAGTAGGATCCAGTGCTGGCATAAGGCCAGGTTAAATGATAATACCAGGTCCACCTTTTGAGACCATAACATAAACCTGGTGGAACCTGCATAAGGCCAGGTTAATTGAAAACAAGTAAAAAATGCGCCGAAGTTTCTTAGGCGCAATCGAGTTTTCTGTACAGCCACTACAGCGTATAATCGGTGGTCTCGGTATAATGCTGTATGAGCGGCGACCCATGAAACTTTAACCACTGCCCGGTGGTGGCATATCCTATATCGTTCCTAGAAGCACGATTATGGCTTAAATTTAACCTTTAATAAAATAAAAACCACTGAGGTTAGAGGGTTGCAATTTGGTATGTTTGATGACTGTAGTGTGGATGATCAACATACCAATTTGCAGCCCTCTAGCCTCAGTAGTTTTTAAGATCTGAGGTCGGACAGTTTAGACCTGGTATAAGGTACGCCAGGTCCAAACAGTTCAGCTTTGACAGGCTCCCCGTCAAGTATTCGAAGGGCATTGCAATCAAAGGAGGAAGCCCTCGACGGGTACCCGGGATCTCTGGGGCATCGAAGCTCCCGCCAGAGGCTTTTTTATTACTCAAAGGACCTCTTAGATAAAGGGTTCTCCTCCTTCGGTCTAAATAATGCTATTCTCGCGATGCTTAGTCACTGTGTGATTAGCTATTTTCGTTTGGTGTTTTGTCCGCTTTGTTTTGTATTTCTCTTCGTTATTTTATTCTATTTTATGTATTCATTTACTTGTGTTTCAGTTTTTGTTCTGTATGAAGGGAATAATAATAATAATAATAATAATAATAATAATAATAATAATAATAATAATAATAATAATAATAAGCCAATGTTATTTCAAGATTGTATAATATGTGTGTATGTATGTTTGTGTGTGTGATCATTTAGAATATTATTATTATTATTATTATTATTATTATTATTATTATTATTATTATTATTATTATTATTATTATTATTATTAAATATTTTCCAAGGGCACCTGCAGCCATGAATAAAAAAAAAATAAAAGAAAAACTGAACCCGGATTGAAGAATTGAAACGAGAGGAATCAGCGCCATCTGTGATCCAGATCAGGCCTCCTGATTGGTATTTATTGTACAATACTTTGGTGCCCGATTGTACCTTTATCTTGTGCGATCGTTAGATGATTGCTATTATTGGTAGCCTTGTATATTTAACGGATGGGTGACCGGTCAAACTTTTTTTTCTTAATCTTTGGTTTTGTTGTGAGGCTAAATGGTGATTTACTGTGGGGGATTTTGTACGTATGAAGCTAAATTGGGATTTATTGTGGGGATTTTGTGTGTATGACACTGTAAGGTCTGAGTTAATAAGTCAAAAAGTAAGTCACTTTTCACCTTAGTAGAACCCACCAACATTCTATAAGTTTGGGGATTTCTCATAGCTATGGGCGAAGAAAGATGTCTCATCTGAAGCTCTCTTTATTCTCTCTTTGTATCTAAATCTGGATTTCTCTGGGATTCTCTCTCTCTCTCTCTCTATGAATATTTAAACAACATTCTTATTATTAAAAAGTTTTATTGTGAAACTGAACGCCAATGCTAACAGCCCATATTAATGATCGCTGGACCTCACCCTATGATATATCAGGTTTGTGGATATTTCATGTCTCTCTTCTCTGGGTTTCTCTCTCTTTCTCTCTGATGTTTCAGATTTTCTTCAGGAATCTCTAAATATATTATTATTTTCTCTCTCTTTATGTACATATGTATATATATAGATAATATATGTTTATGAAGGAAATAAATATATATATATATATATATATATATATATATATATAAATTTATATATATATATATATATATATATATTTATATATAAATACTGTATATATATATATATATATATATATATATATATATATATATATATATATATATATATATATATATATATATCTCTTTCTCTCTAGAGAGAGAGAGAGAGAGAGAGAGAGAGAGAGAGAGAGAGAGAGAGAGAGAGAGAGAGTTTGGGTACCAACTAATTGTTTTGATCGATTTTTAAGTGGAATTTGATGGGGATGACGTCATCATCGGGGTGTGGGTTTTTTCGTGTAAGGGCGTTGATCTTTTTCTTAGATTGATTTTGGGGATTTTTTTATATTTTTTATTTTCTTTATTATTACCGTCAGCTAATGGACACCAGCCCGATTTTAATTATCAAATTTCATCAACGGCCATTATGGTAACTCATTTCTAATGGTTTGTTTCCATTAACATTTAATGGAACAGATCTGTTAATATCGTCGCGAGCTGCTCACACCATTAAGAGCTCGTGCTGGCATAAGGCCAATTTTCAGCTCGTAATAACAATGGGATCTTAGAATGATTTTGGTTAGGTGTTATACTTTATAATTTGATTTCAGTGGTGAAAATATTCTTAAGGTATTCAGTAAGAGAGATACCTTGAATTTGCTGTAATTATTTCTTAAGAAGTACTTAATGAGTTTAGATATATATTACAAATTGTTTTTACATACACACACATAATTATGAAATACATTATGGTAACTCATTTGCACATATAAATATATATATATATATATATATATATATATATATATATATATATATATATATATATATATATATATATATATATATAAAATATATATATATAATATATAATATACAATGTATATTATATATTTATATATATGTATATATATAGTATAAATGTTTTTACACACACACACACACACACACATATATATATATATATATATATATATATATATATGTATATATATATATATATATATATATATATATATATATATATATATATTTATATATATATATATATATATATATATATATATATTTATATATATATATATATATATATATATATATATATATATATATATATATA
>NC_089761.1:34741772-34759272 GCF_040412425.1 Macrobrachium rosenbergii | reverse complement strand
GACTCTCTCTCTCTCTCTCTCTCTCTCTCTCTCTCTCTCTCTCTCTCTCTCTCTCTCTCTCTCTCTCTCTCTCTTGTAGATGTTGCTTCTGGACCTCAGTGCAAAACTTGCCTATTTTCAAAGCAGCATTTTAACTCTCTCTCTCTCTCTCTCTCTTCTCTCTCTCTCTCTCTCTCTCTCTCTCTCTCTCTTTGTTTCTTTTGTAAATATATTGAGTCTGGACGTAAGAGCAAAATTTGCCTATTTTATAAACAGCATTTTAATTCTCTCTCTCTCTCTCTCTCTCTCTCTCTCTCTCTCTCTCTCTCTCTCTCTCTCTCGTTTCTGTTTTGTAAATATATTGAGTCTGGACGTAAGCGCAAAATTTGCCTATTTTATAAGCAGCAATTTCTCTCTCTCTCTCTCTCTCTCTCTCTCTCTCTCTCTCTCTCTCTCTCTCTCTCTCTCTGTTTTGTAAATATATTGAGTCTGCACGTAAGCGCAAAACTTGCCTATTTTATAGGCAGCGACTCTCTCTCTCTCTCTCTCTCTCTCTCTCTCTCTCTCTCTCTCTCTCTCTCTCTCTCCCCATTCATATAAAATCAAATAAACAATAAACTTCTGGGTAATGAATAATAATGTATGAATGTTCACAAAAAACATATATAATAAATATATCAACATATGTATATGTATATTTATACACATACATATGCGTATAATGTATATATGCATCCGTACATATACAAAGTGCAATACAACATTACAAGAATCCAACCAGACATCGATACGGAGGCTAATACCCAAAACCTCAGCATGGATCAGGCACTTACTGCCCTACGACATAACCTGCCCTGAACTTACCCTTGTAAGAAGACCCTGGGCGCCCTAGTGGCATCTTACGTCTTCATCAGGTGTTTATGTATCCGGAGGACAAATGGATCCTCTCCCGTGAATCCGACACTTTACCACCGGGGTATCTGATACCGGCAATGTCCTGACATTACCCGAGAGATAGCACAATAAACTCACTCTCCTCCAGGTCAGGCGTACTGTCCTCCCTCCCCTAGCTCTCCCCAGGGTCAAGGGGAGTACTGCAGGGAGGTCTCTTGGGTCCCTGGGTTAAGGGGAGTACCCCAGGGAGGTCTCTTGGGTCCCTGGGTTAAGGGGAGTACCCCAGGGAGGTCTCTTGGGTCCCTTGGTGAAGGGGAGTACCGCAGGGAGGTCTCTTGGGTCCCTTGGTGAAGGGGAGTACCGCAGGAAGGTCTCTTGGGTCCCTGGGTGATCGGGAGTACCGTAGGGAGGGTCCTTGGGTCCCTGGGTGAAGGGGAGTACCGCAGGGAGGTCTCTTGGGTCCCTGGGTATTCGTTATACCATCTCCTGGGCAGGAGAAGTGCCCCATGGAGGTATCCAGGGTCCTTCAACCTCCCCAGTGGCATCTCTTCCTTGCTTAGCATACCCCAAGCAGGGTCCATTTCTCCTAACAAGCCCGATACCCTCTCCTCCATGAGATGGATGCCCCGCGAGGGTATGGAGGCCCCTGAGCCTCTCTTATGACCCCCCTCCCGGAGAGAGGCGTCCCAACGAGGTACCAGAGCCCCGGCCATACCTGATCAGACTCCGTCACTTGGGGGATACCCCAACGATGTATCACCCTTCTACAGAAACCCACATGCCCTCACGGTACCGGGCGTACAACAAGGAGGTACAAGACACCCGTACCAGGCCCCCAATGCCTCCTAAAAGCGGAGCATATACCCCCGTGGGTATATACCCTGCCCGACCTCCCAGGCACAGGCCAAGCCCTTTGTATTTCTCGCCCACAAACATTCACTTTTCTGGTCTCAACACAATGGGCTCGGTGAGTATTACAGGTTTGGACACCACTGGGGCTGTTTTTGTGGGTATTTGAGGGTATTTGTGGGCATTTGTTTAGTTCTGTTTGGATATTTGGCGTTTGGCGAGATTTTGTCACAGTTGTCTTTGTCAATGTTTTGTTTTTATGCTTTTTTTTTTTGGCGTCAGGAATGTAAGATCAAGATTTAGTTACTTTTGATGGCAAATGGCACGTGTTTCCTCTCTCTCTCTCTCTCTCTCTCTCTCTCTCTCTCTATTTTTAATCTTTTATGTATGTTAGGTCTGGAATGTAAACTCAAAATTTGATTATTTTCAAAGCATCGATTTATCTTTCTCTCTCTCTCTCTCTCTCTCTCTCTCTCTCTCTCTCTCTCTCTCTCTCTCTCTCTGTCAGCTGTTATAGCAAACGTCTCCCATTGATTTCTAAGATGATGATAATAATAATAATAATATTCTCTGGGAGCTTGAATTTCAAGTCAGTGGCCCCTTTGGTGGGCTTATTCCACACGAATAGGGTCGTGGAGATCATTATATCAATCAGTTTCAGTTAGGTGAAAGTAACCAGAAGATCATTTGCAGATCGACTTAAAAAAAAAGTAAAAATGCGCCTGAGTTTTTTCGGAGCAATCGAGTTTTCTGTACAGCGCATAATGCTGTATGAAACTCTCAGCCACGGCCCGGTTGTGAGTTGTGTTGTTGGCACCTATAGCGGCGCCAGACGCACGATTACGGATAACTTTAACCTTCAATAAAATAAAAACTACTGAGGCTATAGGGCTGTAATTTGTTATGTTTGATGATTGGAGGGTGGATGATCAACATACCAATTCGCAGCCCTCTGGCCTCAGCAGATTTTAAGATCTGAGGGCGGACAGAAAAAGTGCGGACAGAAAAAGTGCGGACAGAAAATGTGCAGACAGGAAAATAGTGCAGACAGGAAAATAGTGCAGACAGGAAAAAGTGCAGACAGAAAAAGTGCGGACAGAAAAAGTGCAGACAGAAAAAAGTGCGGACAGGAAAATAGTGCAGACAGAAAAAAATGCGGACAGAAAAAGTGCGGACAGAAAAAGTGCGGACAGAAAAAGTGCGGACGGACAGACAAACAGCCATCTCCACAACAGTTTACTTTTACAGAAAAGCAAAAACGGTATTCTGAACTCGCTTCACATTTGACCCAGACTTGCCGATGGTGACCTCATTAGCGGGGCAATCGAGCTATTAAATGATTGTAGGTGATTACAGGCGACGGTCGTTCGAGATAATGCGTTCCGGATTCTTAGTGAGTTTTTTTCGTGTGTGAATTTGCTTCGGTTTCAGATTATGCTTGCGTGTTTGTGTATATACATGCGTACATACATACGTACACATGTATACATATATAGGTATGTATATATACACTGTATACGTGTGTACACACAGAAACGGCTGTATAAATTTGTATCCAAATATTCTATATATACATATATAGTATAGTTTGTATGTGTATGTATATATATATATATATATATATATATATATATATAGAGAGAGAGAGAGAGAGAGAGAGAGAGAGAGAGAGAGAGAGAGAGAGAGAGAGAGAGAGAGAGAGGTGGAAAAGAGAAAGAGAGAGAGAGAGAAAAAGAGAGGGAAAAGAGAAAAAGAGAAAGAGAGAGAAGAGAGAGAAGAGAGAGAGAGAAAGGGGGAAAAAAAGAGAAAGAGAGAAAGAACGAGAGAGAGAGAGAGAGAGAGAGAGAGAGAGAGAGAGAGAGGAAATTTACCAATACCCGATACTTCTGAAGACCTACAAAGACATACAGACAGACAGGCAGACATTCTTGACCTTTAGAAGGGAATTGTTGACCGAAGACGGATCGTGATTCTCTTTATGGAATCGATTATTTTTCTCTTTTTTTTTTTTTTATTCTTTTTATGGTGTGGTCATCTATTTGTTATGCTTATTGAGCATTCAGGCTTGTCTATGTGGGTGATCAACCTATTGATTTTAATCTCTCTCTCTCTCTCTCTCTCTCTCTCTCTCTCTCTCTCTCTCTCTCTCTCTCTCTCTCTCTCATCTCTCTCTCTCTCTCTCCCCTCATCTCTCTCTCTCTCTCTCTCTCTCATCTCTCTCTCTCTCTCTCTCTCTCTCTCTCTCTCTCTCTCTCTCTCCTCATCTCTCTCTCTCTCTCTCTCTCTCTCTCTCTCTCTCTCTCTCTCTCTCTCTCTCCCCTCTCTCTCTCTCTCTCTCTCTCTCTCTCTCTCTCTCTCCCCTCATCTCTCTCTCTCCCTCTCTCTCTCTCTCACCCCTCATCTCTCTCTCTCTCTCTCTCTCTCTCTCTCTCTCTCTCTCTCTCTCTCTCTCTCTCTCTCTCTCACCTCTCTCTCTCTCTCTCTCTCTCTCTCTCTCTCTCTCTCTCTTTCTCTCCTCTCACCCTATTTTTCCCCACGTATTACCCCACCCCCGCCCCGTCCTCGTCCCCTAAGCTTCGTGTCACGGATTAGTCGAATCGCCCCTTGAAAGGGATCTCCTTAAGGGTCAGAGATCCTTATATATTTTTTACCATCTCCTATTTTTTATCACGATTCCCCCTGTCACTGTTATACAGGCTTAATGCGTGAGTGGCCATATTTTTTTCCTTCCTTATTTTTAACAGGAACTGTTGCACGATTTCTTCTGTCTCCTGCCCCCACCCCGCCCCCGCGACTTGTTTCATCTTATGTTTCTCTCTTTCAGCCTTTTGTTTCTGTCTGTTGTTCTCTTTTTATCAGTCTCTTTTATTTCTCCTTTGTAGATGTGCTCTTGGTAATTTTGAAGAGGTGGATTTCAAGTACAAGAACTTGTTATATATTCATTTACATTCACTTCGATATGGCTATAGTGATCCAGTTAAGATTTGCCTCCGGACTCTGAATAATAATAATAATAATAAATAATAATAATAATAATAATAATAATAATAATAATAATAATGTCCTTTATTTCTGATCACTGCCACATACAGAGATAGACAATGTAGATACAAAACAGTACGCAGAATTTAGATACAAGAGATAAAAAGTTAAATAATTTGCATTGACACCCAAGTATTGCTGACGACAATAATAATAATAATAATAATAATAATAATAATAATAATAATAATAATAATAATAATAATAATAATAATCAGAAATACAAGAATTAAGAGAGAGAGAGAGAAGATTCTTTAACATCAAGGAATTAAAATGTGGAAAACATATATAAAAATTATTTTCGCTATATAAAAATTATTCTGGGAGAGAGAGAGAGAGAGAGAGAGAGAGAGAGAGAGAGAGAGAGAGAGAGAGAGAGAGAGAGAGAGAGAGAGAGAGAGAGAGATTAAACTTAATATGATATAAAGGAATTAAAATTAGGAAAATTTATAAAATAAAATTACTCAGAGAGAGAGAGAGAGAGAGAGAGAGAGAGAGAGAGAGAGAGAGAGAGAGAGAGAGAGAGAGAGAAGAGATCCAAACAAATTCTCCATATCCTGAGTAATTTTTGTATGAGTTTTCCCTTATTTTAATTCCTTTTTATTAACCTTTCTCTCTCTCTCTCTCTCTCTCTCTCTCTCTCTCTCTCTCTCTCTCTCTCTCAATCCTTTTGTTTCTAAATTTTGTAGCTTTCTAAAACCTCCATTCAAAAAATCGGTTTCTGAAAGCCTCGGAAATCCCCAGACAACTGTCGAATCTATCACCTTAACCCATCTCGACGTTGAGTGGGCCCATCATCCAACGCATATTTCCAAAAACTGTCGAGCGAAACAGCACTTTCCTCACCGCAGAACACGGCGACAATCGCACACAATTAGAAAGAGAGAGAGAGAGAGAGAGAGAGAGAGAGAGAGAGAGAGAGAGAGAGAGAGAGAGAGAGAGAGAGAGAGAGACGAGAGAAGGACAAAACGGTGATTTATCAACAAGCCGGGCCGTGAAACATCTCTTCACACTTAACTCCCTTTTAAGAGGAGACTGACAAGACAAAAACAATGTCTCTCTCTCTCTCTCTCTCTCTTTTTAGTTTTTTAAAGTAAGTTCTTTTGATTTCAAGAAAAAAAGTAAAAAAAAAGGACTTTCCTTGGTGTCATCGTCGCCTCTACTCTAATGGAACACCCCGGATGTCCATTAGCGCGCGAAGAGCGACAGCTTAGCCATAACCGTTTGGGAAAATGAGCCTTTGATGCGTCAAAACCTCTGGAACGGCTCTTCTTCTAGAAAACACTCACAGAAGGATATAGTATATAAAGTCTCCCTTATAGAAGTGATCTTACACACCTTTCGCCACAAGTATCCATAAAACGGGGATTCCAATAAACATAAAAACATAAACATCGATTATAAGTAAGGTACTTCGGGGATTGGGATTTGGCAACGATGTCTTGTCGGCCGCGTACATTAGCCAGGTGATAACGACGCATTATGGCGTCAACTTTATACCAGCATTATGCTCGATTCCACTCCGCATTGATGGAGGGGAAAAGGATATTTGTCAGAAAACTAAAAAGAAACAGGGGGTAGAATTATCCCTGTGGAGGTGGACAGGTGATGGTAGTGAAATAATGACGTGAAAATCACATAAAAAAAAATGTCGTGTTTCTAAATGGATTTGTGAACGTCACCTGTCCTGCTGATGGGTACTCGGATCTCGGTGTGACCCAGGACCAATCTCTGCGAATTGAGATGGGCACAAAGACTTGGAATGTTTTTCTAATTGTAAATGTATTACGGAAAATCTATATTCTTATGATAGATATATTATGAAAAATTTACATTTAAATGATGAATACATTACGGAAAATTTACATTCTAGTGATAAATATATTACGGAAAATTTGTATTATATGATAAATATATTACGGAATATTTGAATTTAAATGATAAACATATTACGAGAAATTTGTATTCATATGGTAAATATATCACGGAAAATTTTGATTTAATGATAATTGTATTACGGAAAATTGTTATCCAAATGGTATATATATTACGGAAAATTTTTATTATGATAAATACATTACGGAAATTTTGCATTTAAATGATAAATATATTATGGAAAATTTTGATTCATATGATAAACATATTACGGAAAAATTTTATCAAAATGATAAATATCGTTTGGTAAATATACTACGGAAAATTTGTATTTAAATGATAAATACATTACTAGAAAAATGTATTGAATACATCTAATTCATCATGCAAAGACTCATACATTTTTCTAAATATGTTAAGGAAAAATATATTAAAATGATAAATACATTACAAATATATTTAAATGCTATACACGCAATGTTAATACATTCTAAATACATTTAACGTATCGAGCCAGCCCCCAAAAAAGTAATTAGGTACCAAACACATTACGGGAAATATACTGCAAAAATATGCGAAATATATTACAGGAAAATTTTTACGTATTTACTTCATAAATATATTTCCTGAAAAATTGTATTTGAATGCAAATACTTGTACACCTTAGAATACTTAATTTATCATAAACCTTATCCATAGGGAACAAGTCCACCAAAGAGGCCACTGACTTCAAATTCAAGCTTCCGAAGAATATAGTTTCCATTTGAAATAAGCAACAGAAGGAAATGAGAAATACAGAAAGAAGAAATCACTTATCAAAAAGAAAAAATATATTCAAATATTAATAAATACAAAGACTAAAATGCAAGCAATAGTCTTCTGATGAAGCTTTGGTTAATTGTCAGCTATTTATGCAATTTTTTTTAATTACTTCTGATTGAAGAGATAATGCTTGTGCTTGCATGACTGGTTGATTGATTGATTAGAATTTCTCTGGCGGTAATTGGCCCTGTTCTCTGACCTGTCTGACCTACTTCGAGAATTAGGTCAATTTGTCTTGTTAGATTGAAAAAAAGTTGCATCATTTTAATATTTGATAAATCATTTTAATTTTGCTTTTAGGTTTTATTGCAGGAATTCCTTGCAATTTTGGTCTATGGATGGGGAGCAAATAATAATAATAATAATAATAATAATAATAATAATAATAATAATAATAATAATAATAATAATAATAATTTTGGGCCATAGATGGGATGGAAATTTGAAAATTAGTTTTGATTTGGATCGGAAGTTGTTGTGTACAATAATAATAATAATAATAATAATAATTAATAATAATAATAATAATAATAATAATAATAATAATAATAATAATAATAATAATAATAATTCTAGGCCATGGATGGGAAGGAAATTTGAAATTTATTTTTTATTTGAATCAGAAATTATTCTGTATAATAATAATAATAATAATAATAATAATAATAATAATAATAATAATAATAATAATAATAATAATAATAATAATAATAATAATCTAAGGTATTCCCCACCAATAAGCAAGAGACCAAGTCGTGTATTTTTTTACTTATCTAGTTTCTCGAGAAATTTCACTTTGTCCCGCTGCACTTTCTACTCTAAGTTTATCGGATATGTAATTGCTTTTAGTTTCATCTTTTGATATTTTGTGTGATGTTAAAGGTTACTCACGGTGAGAGAGAGAGAGAGAGAGAGAGAGAGAGAGAGAGAGAGAGAGAGAGAAATGAAAGCATCTCTACAGTCACTAAGGTATGCATACTAACTAGAAAAGCCACGAGAGAGGGAGAGAGAGAGAGAGAGAGAGAGAGAGAGAGGAAAAGGTAGGCATCTCTGCACTTGCTAAGGGATAACACAAACCAGACAAAACACGAGAGAGAGAGAGAGAGAGAGAGAGAGAGAGAGAGAGAGAGAGAGAGAGAGAGAGAGAGGAATAATGAGGGTATCTCTGTAGTTAACTAAGGTATACATAATGACTAGAAAAGCTACGAGACAGAAGAGAGAGAGAGAGAGAGAGAGAGAGAGAGAGAGAGAGAGAGAGAGAGAGAAAGAGAAAACCTCGGTGGTGCCACGGCTATCCGCCCCAGCAACACTTAGGCGAAACGAATCTCGCATCTCTCTCTCTCTCTCTCTCTCTCTCTCTCTCTCTCTCTCTCTCTCTCCTACTAAGAGATAACACTCACTTCTCCTAGTGGCGGGAGGGGGCCAGGAGAAGGCGTGGTCTTCAGTACGTCAAATGATATTGCAGAACGAATTCGTAAGCGTTTCGGGAGCGAGAGAGCGAGCGGGCGAGCCAGAGCGAATTCGTTACGTCGGATTAACGAACGGGAGACGACTACAGCAGCACCTGAAATAGTTAAATATACAGTATAACATTGGAAGGCTCTCTGATACTCGGAAGCTACCCGTGATTCGATCTGCTCGAGATGGGAATGAGAAATGTTCTCTAACTTTTACAGTTTCATTGATGATTATGACTCCAGAGAGACCTGCAAGCCCCTTTTGGATTCCTGGAAGTTACAGAATTAGGGAACTGGATTGCTGGAAAACCACTTAAGTTATCAAAATTTTGATTTTCATCATAGACTTGGTAGCCTCTGGGGCACTCCTGGAAGTTATAGGTTTGGAAAACTGGAAAGCTGGAAAACCTCTGAAGTTAGAACTTCAACAGTTTCATTGAAGGTAATAACTTCAGAGAGTTAGAAGCCTCTGGGGCACTCCTGAAAGTTGTAAGTTTGGAAAACTGGAAAGCTGGAGAACTTCTGAAGTTAGAACTTCAACAGTTTCATTGAAGATATAACTCCAAAGACCTGATAACCTTTTTGGACTCCTGAAAGTTACAGATTTAGGAAACTGGAAAGCTGGAAAACCTCTGAAGTTATCAAGTACAGAGATGAGTACAAAAGTCCCTCTGGAGCTGAAGTAGAGAGTTAGGAAAGCCAAGGGGTTAGTAAAATAAAAATGAATGAAGATCCCATACATTCCCCTGGAACACATAAATACAAGAACTGGAAAGGTAGAATACTTTGAAACAATAAGGAAGGAAACTGTAAGGTCTCAAAACTCTCCTGGAAAAAATGAACACGGAGACTGGAAAGGCTATAAAATTGGACATAGAGGACTGATGAAACTGAAAAATTTATATAAAAAAAAAAGATACCAGAAAGATTCAGAACTGGATGTAGTATGAGCGAAAACTGGTAACAGAAAACAATCCTGGAACTTCTCCTATTACCTTCTGATATTTCTTTCAAATAAACACTATATTCTTTGGAGGCTTGACTTTCAAGTCAACGCCCCCTGTGGTGGGATTGCTCCATATGAATAGGGCTCAGCTTCTGAATAATAATAATAATAATAATAATAATAATAATAATTAATAATAATAATAATGATAATAATAACTTGGAGTCTGGAAAAGCTGAGAAAAAGACTCCTGGAAATGATACCTCACCAGAAGGAAAAAGAATATCAATAAAGACATCTTGTCTTAGTGCACCTGGAAATTTCAATCAAGACCCAAAGACATCAAACCTCAATCCAGCTAATTCAATCGAGGTCACGAGGCCGCGTCCGATTTCCAGGTCGTGACGGCTGACACAAGCAATCTAGTAGTAGTAGTATGGAGTCATTCCAGTAGTCTTCTTGCTGTCTGGAAGCCCCTGGGGCCTGGAAGGACTCGTCTCATCATCGTTCCAGGCGTTTACAAGTCACTTTGGCGAAGACTTCGGGATAATTTGTTTGTCGTGACCGTGGAGGAAGCCGATCTTGTAATGGTTCTCCGAGGGATATTCAATCTCCTTCTTTCGCCTCCGCCCCCTCCACTTCTTCTTGAGCCGCCCTCTTCTTCCACTTCTTCTTCTTCTTCTTCTTCTTCTACTACTTTTTCGCCCACTTCTTCTTCTTCCACCTCTTCTTCTTCCACTTCTTCCTCTTCTTCCACTTCTTTCTCTTCTTCCACTTCATCCTCCTCCCCTTCTTCTTCTCCTTCTTCTTCCACCTCTTCTTCTTCTGTTTCGTTTTCTTCTTCTTCCTCTTCTTCTTCTTTGGGATATGTAATCTATTACGCCACGGTCTAATTAGGTCGGACGTGTTATGTGAAATTGGAATTGGCTGCTGATAATTCGTTCGTTTTCGTTTCAATTTTCACTAATCATCATCATCATCATCATCATCATCATTTTTCTTTTTTTTTTTATTATTTTTTTTATTTTTTATTTTATTGATGAGAGTAGTTTTGTTATTAATATTAATAGTGATAAGGATGACGATTATTATTATTATTATTATTATTATTATTATTATTATTATTATTATTATTATTATTATTATTATCATTATTATTATGACTAAAGCAATAAAGAAACCTAACAGGACCATATAGTTATTAATTAGTATTGTAATTAAGGGGACCCTGTCCTTCTAATTTTGGTTCCCTTTAAAGTCATGCCCAAATAAATATGCAATTAAAATATCCCCACATTTCTTGAAAAAATATATATATATATATATATATATATATATATATATATATATATATATATATATTGTTTATATATTACAAATATATACATTTGTATGTGTATATATATTAACATTTTTATAAAATATATATTTATTTATACAAAATTTATTTTTATACTGCAATTTTGTCTTTTTTACAAATAAAAATATCAGTGCATTACAGACATTCAGTGAGAGAGAGAGAGAGAGAGAGAGAGAGAGAGAGAGAGAGAGAGAGACCTCAGCAGTTCGTTTACCTGTTACAGACCCGAAACTTGTCTGACAGCCACGCAGGACACGAGTTTTTACACGGCCAGCTGCTTATTTTCACGGCACAGAAGTCATTATTATCTTCTTCATCACTATCATCATCATCTTCTCTCCTCCTCCTCCTCCTCCTCCTCCTCTTCCTCATATTCCTCCTCCTCCGCCTATTCCAGCTCCTGCTATTCCTCCTCCTCCTATTCCTCCTCCTCCTATTTCAGCTCCTCCTAGTCCTCCTCCTCCTCCTCCTCCTCCTATTCCTCCTCCTCCTACTCCTGCTATTCCTCCTCCTCCTACTTCTCCTATTCATCTTCCTTCTACTTCTCCTATTCCTCCTCCTTCTATTGCTCCTATTCTTCTTCCTCCTATTCCCCCTCCCCATCTTCCTATTCATCCTCCACCTCCCCCTCCTCCTCATCCTCTTCCTCCTCCTCCTCCTCCTCCTCCTCCTACATATCTCCTCTTAGTCACTTCCGGAAGAACATAATTAATCTCTAACTGATCTCATTTTTTCTGTACAATGCTTTCCTCCTCCTCCTCCTCCTCTTAGTCACATCCGGAAGAACATGATTAATCTCTAACTGATCTCGTTTTGCTTTTTTTGGTTTTTTTTCTGTAAAATGCTTTGGGCAACACTCGTCTCCAAGCACTCTGGTTCAGTCGTAAAACATTTCCTCTCTTTTTTTATCATTATTATCACGTCTGTTTTCTTTTTATTCTCTTTTTTTCTTACTTCTCTGTGAGAGGGAACAGTTATACTCGGAGACACGTCGGTTCATAAGTCGACTCGTTAATGAGGTCGATGCAATCGACGGTTTGAGACTGTCGACGCCGATTTTCATCAGAGTCCGTCAGGTGAATCAGTGTCTGATTCGGCGTTTGGGTACATTCTTCTTCTTCTTCTTCTTCTTCTTCTTTGTTTCTTTTGCTTCTTCTTTTTGTTGTTGTTCTTCTTTTTCTTCTTATTCTTCTCCTTTTCGTTCTTCTTCTTTTTCGTCTACTTTTTCATCTCCATCATCATCATCTTCTCCCTCTTTTTCTTCATCTTCTCATTCTTCTTCTCTTTCTCAATCTTCTTCTCCTTCTCCTCCTCCCCCTCCTTCTCATTCTTAGTCGTCGTCGTCTTCTTCTTCCTCTTCATCTTCTTCTTCTTCTTATTCCTCTTCTTCTTCTTCTTTTCCTCCCTCTCTTTTTCTTCTCTTCGTCTTCTTCTCCTCATTCTTCTTCTTCTTCTTCTTCTTCTTCTTCTTCTTCTTCTTCTTCTTCTTCTTCCTCGATTTTGTAAACAGGATAAATAGGATGACGTCATGGAAAAAAGTTTTCGACTCTGGTCGTTTCGTAAAGATATTCTTCTTCTTTGACTCTCTAAGTTAGGCATGACGTCACAGTCTGAGATAATGTTTCTTCTTGATTCTTTAAAGTGAAAGATACAACAGGATTTATCTTATCATCAGATCTGCATCTTGTTTAGTTTTCTTTAAGAGAAAACTATTGTGCCGGCTTTGTCTGTCCGTCCGCACTTTTTCTGTCCGCCCTCAGATCTTAAAAACTACTGAGGCTAGGGGGCTGCAAATTGGTATGTAGATCATCCACCTTCCAATCATCAAACGTACCAAATTGCAGCCCTCTAGCCTCAGTAGTTTTTATTTTATTTAAGGTTAAAGTTAGCAATAATCGTGCGTCTGGCAACGATATAGACCAGGCCACCATCGGGCCGTTGTTAAAGTTTCATGGGCGGCGGCTCATACAGCATTATACCGAGACCACCGAAAGACAGATCTATTTTCGGTGGCCTTGAGTTTACGCTGTGGCCGCTGTACAGAAAACTCGATTGCGCCGAGGAAACTTCGGCGCATTTATACTTGTTTATAATATTCTTTGATTCTGTAGACGTGAATCACACAGAAAGTTATATTAAGATCAGCAGATCTATTACTTTTAGATATACTTGGAATCTTTAAATGAGAATGATGAAAAATGTGATTTTGTTATCATATCTTTTTTTGTTTAATATTTACATATAGTTATATATATATATATATATATATATATATATATATGTATATGGATATGCATATTATAAATATACATATGACTGTGAAATATTTCTGTTAAAACAGAATTCTATCAAATATGAAGAGCCCATAAAAATGCCTGATGAGAGACACAGTTGGTCTTTGAAATATAGCCATTATTTTCCACATTTTGGCATTTTATATGAACTAATATTTGATACATAATATATATAAGAAATATATGTTTATATATTTGGTGATATACACACGTATATAAACATATTATATAACAGCATGCGCACGCGCCGAGCGTGTGTACGTACGTTTATATTCATATTCTCCTACATAATATCTCGAATGCATGTACTTGCAATTATCACGTCCCCACCTCAGCAAAACCCCAGACCGATTACCGTCATTATTTTTAATTACCCCTTAAAATCACTTCAAGCACTGCCTGGTAATTATCGGCCTACAGACGTGACTGAATTGTTCCTAGATACCTCCCCACCACCGGCCTCTCTCCTCCCACCTCTCTCTCTCTCTCTCTCTCTCTCTCTCTCTCTCTCTCTCTCTCGCGCATAAACTGTGTTAAATAGTTCTATATATATGTATGTTATCCATGAAGCAAAAACATTTATTTTATATATTATAAACTGTGTATAATATATATATATATATATATATATATATATGTATTTGCATATATAATACATATATATAAAAACTATATATAATATACATGCATACATATACATACACAAACCCGCGTATATCTACAACCCTTGCAAACTCATAAAAACTCGAACTTCAGAATATATATCAGCTGACATGTATGTAACCATCAACATAATCTCTCCTTACGTAAACTCAGACGCAACACGAATCGTATCCTCTCAAGAACGAAAACAAACAGTGCTCACAGTTCGCCCAGGCAGCTGCTACCCACAACAGATACCCACAACAGATACCCACAGTCCAATCGAAGAGAGGGGATGTTATGCCAACATCGTTCAGAGCGACACAATTAAGGAACGGCGAATAAAAACGCCATTAAGACGAGACGACGTAAGTGAATGTTGGTGCCATTTTGGGTGGATGGGAGTCAATGGTGCTCTGAGGTAATGTGTCGATTGGGATGATGTTCTCAGGACGATAAAAGGATTCGACTGGATATTCCTTTTTTTTGCTTTTTTCTTTTATCTTTTTTCTTTTTTGGGGGGGAGGGGCGAAGGTTGAGGAGGGTGGTTAATAGGGAGATTTTGGGCAGGGGGTTGGATTATAGAGAGACATGGGAGACATTGTGGTATATAATATATAAAAATGAAAAATATCACACATTGTATGTATATAATATATAATATATAATATACATACACACAGTATATATATATATATATATATATATATATATATATATATATATATATATGAGAGAGAGAGAGAGAGAGAGAGAGAGAGATAGAGAGAGAGAGAGAGAGAGAGAGAGAGAGAGAGAGAGAGATGGAAAACATGAAAACCTTGCTTGAGAGGAAGAATGCGCTTGATAGCGTGAATGATAAATGAATTGAGAGAGAGAGAGAGAGAGAGAGAGAGAGAGAGAGAGAGAGAGAGAGAGAGATAAAAACTTTGCTTGAGAGAAAGAATGATAAATGGAGAGAGAGAGAGAGAGAGAGAGAGAGAGAGAGAGAGAGAGAGATGGTCTCACTCCTGCATTCTTCTTTAATTACCGAAAACAACCCAGGCACCTACCAATTTATCCTCAGCAAAAACAGGGACGGGTTCCCCATCTAGCTCCCGACATCGTCAGGAGCCGGTTACTAAATACACGTCACTCCTCCTCCTCCTCCTCCTCCTCCTCCTCCTCCCCTCCTCCTCCTCCTCCCCTACTCGCATTGCGTCTCTCGACGAGAAGTCGTTTTGGAAATAAGTAAAGTCTTCGGTTGAGATGACATCACCTAAATTCACTGAGATTACATCACTTTTCCATCTTAATAAAAAAAAATTGAAGTCATTCATTTTAGGTGATGTCATTCAGTCACTAAGATTATATTTTCTATCTTAATAAAAAAAATTGAAGTTATTCATTTTAGGTGACGTCACCTCAAGTCACAAAGATTACACCTTTTTTCTATCTTAATAAAATATAATTAAAGTCATTCATTTCAGGTGACGTCACCTAAAGTAAGATTACTTCCTTTTTTCTATCTTAATAAAAAAAATTGAAGTCATCCATTTTAGGTGACGTCACCTAAAGTCACAAAGATTACACCTTTTTTCTATCTTAATAAAATATAATTAAAGTCATTCATTTCAGGTGACGACACCTAAAATAAGATTACTTCTTTTTTTCTATCTTAATAAAAAAAATTGAAGTCATTCATTTTAAAAGATGTCACTAACTTTGACAACAATAAGACAATATTGTTTTTAATATATTAATAAAAAATGAAGTCATTCATTTTAAGTGATGTCAATAACTTTGACAACATTGAGACAATCTTAATAAAAAAAATTGAAGGCGCTCATTTTCACTGATGTCACTTTTAGCAACACCAAGACTATTATATTTTTCTGTCTTGGTACATAATTGAAGTCAGGTTTGCTTGATGTCATGAAAATTTCGCCACGCAAGGACATCAGTGCTTATAAATTGGTACAGATCTGAAGTCATCCATTTTAAGTGATGTCACTCACTTTGTCAACGCTGAAACATTATTTTTTTTTTCATTTTTTGTACAAAACTGAAGTCAGGTTTTCTTGATGTCATAAAAATTTCGCTATACAAAGACATCAGTGCTTCTAAATTGGTGCAGAATTGAAGTCAATGACAATTGACTCTGCACTGAATACCTATTATATCTTGTTAAGTACACAAGATTGCAATCATGCTTGTTCAGTGACATAACGTCAGCAAAGTCTCAGCAAAAATTACCAAAACAACTAATTGAAGAGAAATTCATTCGGTAAGAGAATGTTTTTGGTAATAATTATGCAAAATTGACGCAAGAATTGTCTGGTAAGAGATTCCAATGCATTACTACCTTAAAACAATTCCTCTTGTGTTTTAATAATTTACGTACATTTTTATATATTTATTAGTTTGTCCATTTATTTTTTTTTTATTTTTTAATAACTGAAATATCTTCTGCCTGTATTTCCCATTACCTTTTGTTACTTCTTACTAATGAATGAATACCGTAATATTCTCTGGAAGCTTGAATTTCAAGTCAATGACCCCTGTGGTGGGCTTGTTCCAAATGAATAGGGTTCATCTCTGAATAATAATAATAATAATAATAATAATAATAATAATAATAATAATAATAATAATAAAGGTGTATAAACTTGGCACCTCCTGAACGCACCCTTCTTCAACACTCCCCCCAAACCTCCCACCCCCCATCAACCTAGCAACACCTGTCTTCTGCAAAACGCTCGCAGCTTCTGTAGGGAGAGGCTTGTGGACGCGTGCCATTAATGTGGTCATAAACGAGACACACGGTTAGGGTTCCTTAACTTGTTTTTTGCATCGTTATTGTTGTTATTATTATTATTGTCATATTTGGTAGAAGGTAAAGCGATGGAGAGAGAGAGAGAGAGAGAGAGAGAGAGAGAGAGAGAGAAAGTTTAAAAATAAGGATAAAATCCACGAAAAAATCAATATTCATATTTTAAATTATTTTGTAATATGCAAATATTCATACCAAACAAGTCAAAATACCACTGGCATTCACCAAACATACATACATACTTACACACACACATACATACATACATACATACATACATTACATACATACATACATACATACATACACACAAAAATATATATATATATAATCATAACTTCATGTGTTTTTTAACTTATAATGAAAATACATAACAGGTTTTACTTATGATGAAAATATTCATGATAATGATAACAAAAATTCATATATATATAATGATAACTATAATTCCATGATACTGAGTTTGTTACCAACACTTATGGAGCTTCATCATTTCACAATTATCATCTAAATATCATTTCTTGTTTT
>NC_089761.1:34726772-34729272 GCF_040412425.1 Macrobrachium rosenbergii | reverse complement strand
CATATCTCGGAATCCAAGCGTTCAATGGCGTCACAGATGAAAAGCAAACGTAGGGATTCTTTTTCCTTCCTTGAAGGATTCCGAATCTCTCTTAACTTCACTTTATGGGATTCTGTTTCGTCCCGGAAACAATCTTGACTTCGTTGATCCAGATTCTCTTCTCTGAAGTGTTCTGTATTCTTTGAAGTGTTTCAAGTTCCTACTGAATCCTCCTCTCAGAGGGATAGTGCCATAAGTCACCTCACATGGTGCACTGTAGGCATTACTTGTTCTTTGTAGCATGTCTGCGGCCCCTAGCTGCAACTCCTTTCATTCATTTTACTGTACTTCCTTTCTTCTTATATTTCTACAATCTTACTTCCCACCCTCTCTTAACAATTGTTTCATAGTGCAACTGTGAGGTCTTCCTCCTGTTACACCTCTAAAACCTTTTATTCTCAATTTCCGTATCAGCGCTGAATGACCTTATAGGTCCAAGCGCTTAGATTTTGGAATAAATTTTATATTCCAGTTCCAATTTCTAGTGAATCGTTAGGAAATTAAAAGAAAAAGGAATTCTGTTTTCATTTCCTAAGGATTCTGGATCCATAGGTATCCTAAAATCTTCCTCTAAAGGAATCCTCTTGTTTTCTTTTAAGGATTCTCAGCTCCGAGAGATTCTGACTTCATTCACTACTAAGATTCTTCTTCCAGAGATTCTGACAGGAAAGATCGTTCCATATTACTTCCACTGAGGGATTCTATTTTCATTTACCAAAGAGGGACTTTCCCTTAATACTGATACTGAACCCTTACCAGTGCGACACTTTACCTTTTTAGGGGATTCTGAACCCCTCTAAAGGATTCCGTCTTCTTGCAGAGATTCTAGAAGGAAAGATTGTTCCATATCGCTTCCAGCGTGAGATTCTCATGTCATCCCCAAGGAGGGATTCTGAATCCCTCAAGATTCTGAACCCTTATCTCAGAAGCACTTTATCTTTTTAGGGGATTCTGAACCCCTCTAAAGGATTCTGTCTTCTTGCAGAGATTCTAGAAGGAAAGATCGTTCCACATTGCTTCCACTGGGGATTCTAATGCCATCCCCATGGAGGGATTTTAAATCCCTCAAGATCCTGAAGACTTATCTGAGAGGCTCTTATCTCTTTAGGGGACTCTGAACTCCTCTAGAGGATTCTTTAAGGACAAATCCTTCAATCAGACTCCTCTTCTTCTAGGAGGTTAACCGCATCCTAAAGAGCTCGAATTTGGAGAGAGAGAGAGAGAGAGAGAGAGAGAGAGAGAGAGAGAGAGAGAGAGAGAGAGAGAAGGGGCATCGTAATTACGTATAATTATCTCATCATGCTCCGTCAGTGGATGATAAGCTGACGGTGGAGCCACTCCTGCGGTCAGACCTGGTTTCGCAACATCGATCAGAGGTCACATTGCTATTTCGGCTGGGTTTCTCTCTCTCTCTCTCTCTCTCTCTCTCTCTCTCTCTCTCTCTCTCTCTCTCTATCACCCCTCCCCCTTCACCCTAGTTCATAATATAGATTGTTTTCTTCAGTCTTTCAATTGGTTTCTAGAGTATTTATTTTAACTTTTTTTGAGGCCGGAATTACATCTGGATGGTGTAACTCAGTTGATTTGTTTGGAAGTTCAGTTGGGAGTGGTTGGTCTGTGCGTGTACATGTGTGTGTGCGTGTGTTCCTTCAGAGCTACAATTACGTTTTACTGTCTGCTCGAGAGAGAGAGAGAGAGAGAGAGAGAGAGAGAGAGAGAGAGAGAGAGAGAGAGCATAAAAAGTGTCTTCGAAGATCGTGAAATAGACCCACTGTATTTTTTCGTGGAAAACGACCTAGTTGGTCTAACTAAGAATAATGAAAATGGCCATATTGTTTTCATATTAAATTCAAGACTTTTTTGTATCGTAAGTTTATACATTTTGCGTTTTAATTGTCTTAAATGTTTTCATCTTGACAGATCCACAGTGTAACTGACATAGCAGAGGTGCTGTCCCTCGTCTGAAAAGAACGAACCTGATAAACACTGAAAGTTCAGTTGATGAAACTTGTTATAGAGAACGCACTTTGTAAACATATTTACTGTTACCAGGACTCAAAACATCTGCTTTTTTTTTTCGTGAAGTTCACCTGAGAGAAGGCACTTTGTAAATGAGTATTTACAGCTCTCTGCATGAAACTCATCAGATGAACCTTGATAAATAAAAAAACAAAATGCTGGGAGATCATCTCCCGTACATACCAACAGTGTTAAACAGAACACACCCTATAGGAACAATCAGGATAATCATCCCATGAATAATCAGAGAATTTTTTTTCATGGACATTTGTGATGATTTCTGAATCCACACCAGAGACAAAACAAAAAAATAAGACTCAGAAAAATCGTGTATTAAGAATTAAATATTCTGTGAAGACTTTGATATTTTATACACAGAACCTTTCGTAGAGTTTATGTTCTTGAAAAGTCTGTCAAGAAGAAGACGATTATGCGAATAAAA
>NC_089761.1:34681772-34716772 GCF_040412425.1 Macrobrachium rosenbergii | reverse complement strand
TTTGGAATGGGGTATTTTAATGAGTCATTTTTTAGAATGAGGAAATTTTTTAGAGTGAGGAATTCTTTCACAGTGAGGATTTTTTTTAAATAGAGGATATTTTAGAATGAGGAATTTTTTAAGAATGAGGAATTTTTTAGAATGAGGATGTTTTTAGGAGATTTTTATGATGAGGATATTCTAGAATAATGATTTTCATACATTTTCTTAGAATGAGAATTTTTCGGAATGGGGATTTTTTTAAGAATGATACTATAGGAGAGAATTTCTTAGAATTAGGAATTAGGAATTCCTAGAACGAAAGAGTGATGAGGAGACAGAAAAACCTTAAGAAGTATCTGAGGAATAAGAAAAAGAGGAAAAAGAATTAAAAGGAACCAAGAAAAACGAAGGAAACAGATTATAGAAAAAAAAAATGAACAAGGAAACGGAAGACTGAAATAAAAATTAAGGAAAAAGAACAAGAACGAGGAAAGACGATTCGAACGAAGATAAAGAACGAAAAATAAGAGAAATAAAAAAAATGGAAAAAGAAAACTGAAATAAAAATTAAGGAAAAAGAACAAGAACGAGAAAAGACGACTCGAACGACGATAAAAAAACGAAAAATAACAGAAATAAAAAAATGGAAAAAGAAAACAAAACCGATAATAATGGAGGAAGAGAACAAGGAGACGAAGATCACCCGAGGAAGTATAATGGTTGCACGCTGGGGTACCGGGAGTCCCTTTGGAGGGAGAGGGAGGAAGAGGGGGAGGCAGAAAGAGGGAGAGAGGGAGAAAGAGTAGCAGGCAGCACTTACTGTTCCCTGGATGATGGAGGAGGTGGTCCAGTTGCGGAATGCCCCCGGGAACTCTGGAAGCTCCATGATTGGTGGGTCTGGAAGAGGGCAGAGGAATGTCATGTCGGGCCCTCGGTGACCAAAAATGCCCCCTAGGTGCGTCCTACACTTGCATAGACCCGTGTCCTACACACCCAAAAACAGGATTGATATTAACTGGCTAGAGATTGCTACATGCAACTTCTGTGTGTGTGTGTGTGTGTGTGTGTGTGTGTGTGAGAGAGAGAGAGAGAGAGAGAGAGAGAGAGAGAGAGATGACCTTTTCAGTACTCTTCAAGGAGTGGTAGCGATCTTGTGTGTTTGTGTATATTTATGTATATATATACGCATATATACATATATATACTTATACAGTATATACATGTATATATTATATATATAAATATATGCATATATATATGTATGCATATACTCGTATATGACAATGACGTCATCTCATGACTGTCAGTTATTAGAGAGAGAGAGAGAGAGAGAGAGAGAGAGAGAGAGAGAGAGAGAGAGAGAGAGAAAATTTCAGAACTCTCCAGTGAGTGACAGTTAGGTTATCAAATTCATTTCATTTTTTTTTTTTTAACACTTCCAGGGAATTCTGATGTGAAATTTCCAGGCAGTGATGACATTTTTAATCCAAATATTGCAAATATTGTCATTCCACTGTAATCACGGGAGGGGAATCCACCATGAAATTAGCTCTCTCTCTCTCTCTCTCTCTCTCTCTCTCTCTCTCTCTCTCTCTCTCTCTCTCTCGTAGAAATTCTGCAGCATAGAGACCCTTGTGAAAAAAAAGTAGGCAGTTCTTCCCTATGGATGACATCTGGGAATTCTTTCCAGCAATTAGGCTCCTAGGCAGATGGACCACTTTCTCTAAGAAAGGGGGTGATTATGGCATAGTCAGTGCACATCTAAATACTATTTCATTTTCTCGTTTCTTTTTATTATTATTATTATTATTATTATTATTATTATTATTATTATTATTATTATTATTATTATTATTATTATTATTATTATTATTATTAACATGAATTATTATTCATGTGAATATATATTATTATTATTATTATTATTATTATTATTATTATTATTATTATTATTATTATTAAAAATCACGATAATAATGGTAATAATAATAATACCAACATGTAACTGTACTTTCAATCATACAGTGTATCTTATTATTATTATTATTGTTATTATTATTATTATTATTATTATTATTATTATTATTATTATTATTATTATTAAAACAAAAATCACGATAATACTGGTAATGATAATAGTACCAACACTGAACTGTACTTTCAATCATACAGTGCATATTATTATTATTATTATTATTATTATTATTATTATTATTATTATTATTATTATTATTATTATTATTATTATTATTATTGTTGTTGTTATTATTATTATTATTATTATTATTATTATCATTATTAAAACTAAAGCAACAATGATACTGGTAATAATAATGACAACAATGAACTGTATATTTCAATCGTACAATGACACAAGCACAGAATATTCCAACATCTTCATGTCTACATATCATTTCTTTCATGTCTTCATGTCATTTCTGAAAGGCATGTCTTATGTACATCTCTTAGAAAAAGGAATAATTCCCAAAACATTTAATTCTGGACGTTCCTCTGTGTTCCCATAATTCTTTTATGTTTTATCGTATTCTCTTTAATTTTTTTTTTTTTTTGTCAACGATCAACCTTGACTGTTTGCCAGTCTCGGGTGCAAACCACACGCCTTCCCCCTCCCCACCCTCCCATTGCCACTGCGGAAAAAAATAGTAAATAAAAATATAATATTTGCATTTTGTGTACATTCTCAATTACTATCAAATTCATTCATTGAGTTTCCGACCTGGCGTAACAAAAACTTTGGTCATATACCAGATAAGGACTATTGGCGCTGTATGCATTACTTAAGGTTCTTTGCGGCGTCACTTTGGCTGCCCCTAGCTGCTAAACCCCTTTCATTCGTTTTACTGTACCTCCGTTCATATTCTCTTTCTTCCATCTTACTTTCCTCAACCCTCTCCTATCAATTGTTTCATGGAGCAACTGCAAAAAAGTTTTCCTCCTGTTACACCTTTCAAATCTTTCAACTCTCTAATCCCCTTTCAGAGCTCCTATAGACCTTCCATAGATTATAGAAGCCTACGTCGTGGATGTATTGGCCCCTATAGACCTTCCATAGATTATAGAAGCCCACGTCACTGGCCACTATAGACCTTCCACAGATTATAGAAGTAACTGGCCTTCCTAGATTATAGATCTTCCAGGGACTATAGACCTTCCATAGATTATGGAACCCTACGTCGTGGACGTAACTGGCCCCTATAGACCTTTCATAGATTCTAGAAGCCTACGTCGTGGACGTCACTGGCCCCTATAGACCTTATAGAAATTATAGAAACCTACGTAACTGGCCCTTACAAACCTTTCATAGATTATACAAGCATACGTCGTGTACGTACACTGGCTCCTATAGACCTTCCATAGATTATAGAAGCGTCGTGGACGTAACTGGCTATATAGACCTTCCATAGATTATAGGAGCCTACGTCGTGGACGTCACTGGCCCCTATAGACCTTATAGAAATTATAGAAGCCTACGTTTAGAACCCTTGGAAGACGAGAGCAGTCGTAACTTTTGACTTATTGGTCGTAAACTGTCGAAACATTTGGAGAAATGCCCATGAAGTGCCCATTTCGAAGGGTGGGTATTTTTTTTCTCTTGAAACCTTGCTGCGTTTTTTTCTTCTTTTTTTTTTACGAGGACGTGATTGGCACGTTTGGATTCTGGCGACTGTTTGTGATTTTCGCATTTTTTTTTTTTTTTTAAATGTTGGGTCAGTTTTTTTTCTTGTATGTTTTCTGGGTAATATTTATTTCATCAGCTTTCCACACTGAACACTTATTGTAATTATATTCTGTTAATGTAATTCTCCAACTCTCTCTCTCTCTCTCTCTCTCTCTCTCTCTCTCTCTCTCTCTCTCTCTCTCTCTCTCCTACGTCCTCTGAAACACGGGGAGTGATCAGCCAAAGGACATATGACTTGCGATCACAATCTGACCGCAAAGAAGAAGAAGAAGAAGAAGAACCAAGTCTCCCTTATAACCCCTACCCCTTACCCCTCCTCTTCTCTCCCCCTCCCTCCCTCCCTCCCTCCCTCCCTCTCCCACCTCCCCAAATCAAATGGTCATTACAAAGCACTTAATGCACTTCGTCCCCGGATTGAATAAAAGGATAAAATATTCTCTCGTTAGCCGTGAAAGACCGACTTGTCATCAGCTGAAAGGATTTTTTTTGAGGGCTTGCAAATCGGATTAGAGAATGCGCCAGTCCCGGTAAGAGGTTCAAAGTCTTATTATTATTATTATTATTATTATTATTATTATTATTATTATTATTATTATTATTATTATTATTATATGGAGTCTTATTATTATTATTATTATTATTATTATTATTATTATTATTATTATTATTATTATTATTATTATTATTATTATTAAAAGGTTAATATTGAGCTAGTCCTGGTAAGAGTTTCAGATTATTATTATTATTATTATTATTATTATTATTATTATTATTATTATTATTATTATTATTATTATTATTATTATTATTATATGGAGAACTGAATGTAGCTCTGGTTAATACTGAACTCCCAGTAAGAGGTTCAGAGTTTATTATTATTATTATTATTATTATTATTATTATTATTATTATTATTATTATTATTGTTGTTTTTATAATAATTATTACTGTTGTAGTTGTTGTTGTTGTTGTTGTTATAGGGAAAACTGAAGGTGGATCTGCATAATTATAAGTTGTAATAATAATAATAATAATAATAATAATAATAATAATAATAATACTGAAAGACCTAACTCCCCTTCACGCTTCTCAATTACGGCGAACTTCGGAAACGCCAAATATTGAAACAAGTAGAATTTCTCATGAAATTTCTTATTCATTTCTTTCCTTCTCTAAAACGCTGCCCTCTTAACTAAAACCTCTTTCCCAAATCTTTTTGATCTGAAAAACAGGAGTCGACAGACGTTAGATTCCAGCCCGCACAAACTCCCGTAATTATACTCGTACCTAATTTTCTTTTTCTTTCGCTCTGTGTAAAATCGCTCCCAGCCACAGCAGTTGGTCAAACTAGTTGGAAGGTGATGCTCCGGAGAGATGGAAAAATAATACCGAACAAGTCACACAACACAGCAAGAGGCGACAATAACGAGTAAAAAATGCGCCGAAGTTTTCTGTACAGCGTATAATCAAGGTCACCGAAAACATCTAAATTATCTTTCGGTAGTCTCGCTATAATGCTGTACGAGCCGCCGCCCGTGAAGCTTTAACCACGGCCAGGTGGTGGCCTGGCCTGTTTCGTTGCCAGACGCACGATAATGGATAACTTTAACTTTAAATAAAACAAGTATTAATAAAACAAGTAAAATAGGAGCCGAAGTTTCTTCGGCGCAATCAAGTTTTCTGTACATCGTATAGTCAAGGTTACCGAAAATAGATTTATCTTTCGGTGGTCTCGGTATGATGCTGTATGAGCCGCGGCCCGTGAAACTTTAACCACGGCCCGGTGGTGGCCTGGCCTATGTCGTTGCCAGACGCACGATTATGGCTTAAGTTTGACCTTAAATGAAATAAAAACTACTGAGGCTAGAGGGCTGCAATTTGGTATGTTTGATGATTGGAGGGTGGATGATCAACATACCAATTTGCAGCCCTCTAGCCTCAGTAGTTTTTAAGATCTGGGGGCGGACAGAAAAAGTGCGGACGAACGGACAAAGCCGGCATAATAGTTTCCTTTTCAGGAAACTACAAATGAGAAAGAGGTTTTCGAAGAGGAATAATGGTGTTTGCGGATCTTAACTTGAACATCGTTACGTCGCTCTTTGTTGTTGATGATTTTTGTTGTCATTTTTTGTTCTCTCTTCTTCTTCTTCTTCTTCTTCTTCTTCTTCTTCTTCTTCTTCTTCTTCTTCTTCTCTTCCATTTCATGATTCATCGGTGCTTTATCTCTTCTTCCACTGTTCCGTTATCTGATTACCATCGTCGCTTCGTCTCAGCTAATCGCAGCGTTGAATTTTCAATTTTAAAATCTAAAAGATAAAATAATATCTCCCCGGATATTCTTTCAACATTCCTGAGAAGACATTCGTCGTGCACACGGTAGCCTGCCGAGAGAGAGAGAGAGAGAGAGAGAGAGAGAGAGAGAGAGAGAGAGGGTAATATAGCTGGCTGGACCCAACATCACATATTCGGCCCGCTCTCATAATTGTACCGCCCCCGGGTTGCAAAAGGGGGGGGGGGCTCCCACCCACCACCCGTCTCAGAGTGCCTTGCCCTCCGTCCCAGAATGTATCGGCGTCCGGAGACGGAATGGACAGACGGGACGTGCCCGAGCGATAACCTGAGAGAGAGAGAGACAGACAGACAGACAGACAGACAGACAGACAGACAGACAGACAGACAGACAGACAGACAGACAGACAGACAGACAGACAGAGAGAAAAGAGACAGACAGAGAGAGAGAGAGAGAGAGAGAGAGAGAGAGAGAGAAAGAAAGAGACAGACAGAGAGAGAGACAGAGAGAGAGAGAGAGACATAGACAGAGAGAGAGACAGACAGACAGACAGACACAGTGAGACAGACAGACAGACTATGTTACATTTCCAGTCAATTTTAAAAATAGTCATTTACAATTTTCGACAAATTCTTCTGTCTGAAAGAGAGAGAGAGAGAGAGAGAGAGAGAGAGAGAGAGAGAGAGAGAGAGAGAGAGAGACCCTTTGCTATACCCCAGGGGACTGGCGTTGGCTGGAACATAATTTTGTGTTTTGAGCGAGTGGAGAAGCATGCGCTGGAGGCCCTTTGGAGGGGGGGTGGGGGGATCATGAGGTTTTGGGGGGGGAGGGAGGGGGCTGAGGATTGGTGGAGGTGGTAGTAGCTGCTGCTGTTGCTGCTGCTGCTGCTGCTGCTGCCCGTGCTGACACGGCATCCTTGCAGCAGCTTCTGGAAGTCGCAGCTGCTTTGCTTAAGCTCCTGACTGCCTGTCTGTCTGTCTGAAGGTTTAATTCACGGGGTCTTCTTGTTCTTCTTCTTCTTCTTCTTCTCCTGCTGCTTCTTCTTCTTCTTCTTCTTCTACTTCTCTGCATATTCTTCTCTTCCTTCTTCTTCGTCTGCTTCGTCTTCTTATCCTTCCTTCCCCTTCTTCCTCCTTTTCTCTTCTTCTTCCCCTTCTCCTTCTCCTTCCTCCTCTTCTTTTCCTTTCTTCTTCTTCTTCTTCTTCTTCTTCTTCTTCTTCTTCTTCTTCTTCTTCTTCTTCTTCTTCTTCTTTTCCTTTATCATTTTCTTCCCTTATTCTTCTTCGTCTTCTTCTTCTTCTACTTCTTCTCCTCCTCCTCCTGCTTCTTCCTCCTCGTCTTCTTTTCCTTGATCTTCTTCTTCTTCTCCTTCTTCTTCTCCTCCTCCTTCTTCGTCTTCTTCTTCTCCTCATGCTCCTCCTCCTCCTCTTTTCCTCCTCCACCTCCTCCTCCTTCTTCTTCTTCTTCCAGTTGCTTCTCGGAGGACGCATGGCGCAACGCGATTGTTTTATTATGATAATAACGGGAATTTGTTCGAACCGCCGCCCTGTTACAGATGCCCTCCGGAGCATTACTGATTCCGGAAGGAGGAGGCGCTGTAGGAGAAACCACCTCCTCCCGGCTTCTTTGTGAAATTATATTTTATAATTAAACGCTGAAGAAGAAGAATCCTGGTGTTTGATTTAGTCTTTGTGTGAGCGAGGTTGGCTGAGATTTAGGGCGGTGGTGATTATTATGGTTTTAGGTATGTGTGTGTGTGTATATATATATATATATATATATATATATATATATATATATATATATATATATATATATATATATATTATATTATATATATATATATATATATATATATATATATATATATATATATATATATATAATCATATAAACATTATATAATATATTTATAAATATATTACAGTATATACATATACATAAATTTGAACATATACATAAATATGAATGTAAACTAATCTTTATTATTATTATTATTATTATTATTATTATTATTATTATTATTATTATTATTATTATTATTATTATTATTATTATTATTATTATTATTAAATTACAAAATCCACATTTATGTAAAGTACTGTATTTACAAATAATAAAATTAATTCCAGGAGCTTATTTTATAAACATATTCACGGGATTGTGAAGAAGATTTATTATTATTATTATTATTATTATTATTATTATTATTATTATTATTATTATTATTATTATTGACCACCAGAAAAAATATTCAAAAATATACAAAGTACATGAATTATAATACCAATGACAGAAACAGTTCCCTGCAAACGAATTTCCAACAGTTTATTGCCTTAATATTTGCTAAACAAAATTAACTGTTTACATTAAACAACTGACATACTAATAAACAAGTAAAAAATGCGAAGAAGTTTCTGCGGTGCAATCGAGTTTTCTGTACAGCCGCTACAGCGTATAATCAAGGCCACCGAAAATAAATCTATCTTGCATGTTCTCGGTATAATGCTGAATGAGCCGCGGCCCGTGAAAATTTAACAACGGCCCGGTGGTGGCCTATACTATATCGTTGCCAGAACGGCGAGTATGGCTAACTTTAACCTTAAATAAAATAAGAACTACTGAGGCTAGAGGGCTGTAATTTGGTATGTTTGATGGTTGGAGGATGGATGGTCAACATGGCAATTTGCAGCCCCGTAGCCTCAGTAGTTTTCAAGGTTCTGAGGGCGGACAGAAAAAGTGCGGACAGGAGAGTACGGACAGAATAAAGTGCGGACGGACAGACAAAGCCGGCATAATAGTTTTCTTTTACAGACGACAAGAAAAAGTAAATAGCTGTACCTGACCACGTCTGATAAAAGAATTAAAGAATTCAAAATATATTGGGTTAAATAAATACCGCTAGAATAATGTTCACATTTTCGCCATTGTGTTCCGAAGTATAATTTCGCTTGTTGGAATTTGGACCTGGGAAAATATTAGGTTTTTTTTTTTTTATAGATAGACCGGTATTATAAAGCTGTATCCTTTCACAGTTAGCGAGACATGCTTTGGTTTGAGAGAGAGAGAGAGAGAGAGAGAGAGAGAGAGAGAGAGAGAGAGAGAGAGAGAGAGAGGTGGGGGAAGAAGAAATTGATGTATCTTACTTTTTCGCTCAATTTTTAGAATGTTTGTTTTATTGTTTTTAATAAATTTTTTGAGAGAGAGAGAGAGAGAGAGAGAGAGAGAGAGAGAGAGAGAGAGAGAGAGAGAGAGAGAGGTGAAGGGGAGGAAATTTATGTCTTATCTTTTCGCTCAATTTTTAAAGTGTATGTTTTATGATTTTTGATAAATTCTTTCGCGAGAGAGAGAGAGAGAGAGAGAGAGAGAGAGAGAGAGAGAGAGAGAGAGAGAGAGAGAGTTTCTTGAGGTTACACTTTTTCCCAGCATTTACAAGATAAATTTTTCACCACTTTCCACTAATTATTTTGAGAGACCCAGACAGATTTAAAGACTCTGCTTCATATTAACACTTTTAACATCGACTTTATTTTTAGGGCAAAAAGGACAAAAAAAAAAAAATACTTGAATCTATTCGTTATCCTGAAAAAACAAGTAAAAAATAAGCCGAAGTTTTTCTTCGGCGCAATCGAGTTTTCTGTACTTCATATAATCAAGGCGTCCGAAAATACATCTATCTTTCGGTAGTCACGGTATAATGCTGTATGAGCTTCGGCCCGTGAAACTTTAACCATGCCCCGGAGGTGGCCTGACCTATATTGTTGCCAGATGCGCGATTATGGCTAACTTTAACCTTAAATAAAATAAAAAAGTACTGAGGTTAGAGGGCTGCAATTTGCTATGTTTGATGACTGGAGGGTGGATGATCGACATACCAATTTGCAGCCCTCTAGCTTCAGTAGTTTTTAAGACCTGAGTGCGGACAGAAAAAGTGCGGACGGACAGACAAAGCCGGCACAATAGTTTTCTTTTACAGCAAACTAAAAAAAAAAAAATAGGATTTTAATGCTAAGAAATGAGGTTGCATAGTGACACGATTCATGATTGTGTCACTCTCTGAAAGTCAGAAATTTGTATTATGTTATTTCTCTCGGTCTGAATTGTCAAGACACTGCTCATTCAGTATGCTCCAGGTTCTTTCGATGTTAAGATTTTAGAATTTGTGGACTTTTTTCTTGTAGAATTAATCCTAATTAACGTTTCAGTTTCCCTCGATAACGTTTGGTAGAATTATTGATTGAGTTTCAAAATTCCTTTAACTTCTTTGTTATCTGCTCATGAAGTTTCTCTCTCTTTTTTTCAATACATATGTATATGTGTGTGTTGGTGTGTGTATGTATGTATATATATATATATATATATATATATATATATATATATATATATATATATATATATATATATACATATATATAATATATACATATATATATATAGATATATATATAAATATATATAATATATATATATATATGTAAATATATATATACATATATATATAATAATATATATATATATTATATTTCTGTATGCGCGCGTAATCCAATTATCAATCAATACGTAACAGTAAATTTAATTTCACTTTCCTTAAAAATCTATTCACAAATAACTCTTCGACACGGCAGTACTACCCACTCCCCCGTTGAAGTGACTCCTGGGCATTCCTTCTTCGCCCAGAACTCTCCGGATTTCGTAACAGAAGTCCTTTCTTCTGTGTTCCCTTCCTCCGGATGTCTTGGCATCACGCCATCTACTCTCTAGGGCCGGTTGTTTTTAAGGATGACCTTGGCATGACGCCGGATGTCTCGAGGTCACCGAAGACCTGCGACCTACTATCTATTGTTGCTGCCTCTTACGGTTTTTCCTCTTCTCTCATTTCCCTCCGGAGTTTGTGGTCACTGAGGCTCTTTCTTCTGAGAATCTTTATTTTTTTTTTTAATAAAACTATTTTAACGGCTTTGTCTGTCCGTCCGCACTTTTTCTGTCCGCCCTCAGATCTTAAAAACTACAGAGGCTAGAGGGCTGCAAATTGTTGTGTTGATCATCCACCCTTCAGCCATCAAACGTACCAAATTGCAGCCCTCTAGCCTCTGTAGTTTTTATTCTATTTAAGGTTAAAGTTAGACATGATCGCGCTTCTGGCAACGAAACAACACAGGCCACCACCGAACCATGGTTAAAGTTTCATGGGCCGCGGCTCATACAGCATTATACCGAGACCACCGAAAGATAGATCTGTTTTCGGTGACCTTGATTATAAGCTGTACAGAAAACTCGATTACGCCGAAGAAACTTCGGCGCATTTTTTATTTTATTTTATTTATTTATTATTTATTATTTATTTTTTGTTTTTCACGCAGTTGATTTTTCTCTCGGAATCTGTTGTTAATAGACTCAGTTTGTCAGAAAGACTTTTCATTTAAATTTATCTTTGATTTTCCTATAAAGTCAGCGATTGCAAATTCACTTCACTAGGGAACTATTTCTTTATCAAATTGACTGTATCTCTTCATATTCTCTTTCTTCCACTGAATATAGTTGATTTAGTGCCAAAGGCCAGACCACTGGGACATTTCAGCGCTGAGGTCATTCAGCTTGTCTGACCCAAATTCTATATTCAATTCAATTCAATTCTAATTTTCTTCCCGAACTGGTAAAGCCAAACTCTACCCGGAAAACTATTTCTTATTTCGTTCCATAGTCAGCGGTAACAAACAATAACAGACAAACTATATCAAAGATAATCCTACAAACGAAGGACCCACTAAATTCGGCGAGTCTGAATCAGACGGAGCAATCGACGCGGAAGTCAGGCGCATTCAATTAGGTGGATGTCAAATCGTTTCAGCGATTTGCGGTTGGCCCCCACTTGGATTCAAACGCTGCTCTGAGTCATCGCGCCAATTTGTCGGTTTGAAGTTTATTCAACTAATAATATTCGCTTAATTCCAGATGTTAGGTAAGCCTTAGCGGGGTCAGAAGCGTTCAGCGGAAAGAGGACAGCTCCATTTGAAATACAACTCAAAGGCCCCTGAGATCATTTTCTGCTTCCGCGCTGAAATCACCAAAAACTTAAGTTTCCAGGGTTTGAGTTGGTCATAGGTATACCAGGCGGTTTGGAGATGATGTTTTCTATTCCAGCTTTATTTTTAGTTATCTGGAAAACAAAGCTATTGAGATGGCTTTGTCTGTCCGTCGGCACTTTTTTCTGTCCGCCCTCAGATCTTTAAAAACTAATGAGGCTAGATGGCTACAAATTGGCATATTGATCATCCACCCTCCAATCATCAATCATAAAAATTGCAGCCCTCTGGCTTCGGTAGTTTCTATTTTATTTAAGGTTAAAGTTAGCCATAATCATGATTCTGGCAACGATATATGATAGGCCACCACCTAGCCGTGGTTCAAGTTTCATGGGCCGCTGCTCATGCAGCATTATACAGAAACCACCGAAAGATAGATCTATTTTCGGTGGCCTTGATTATACGCTGTAGCGGCTGTACAGAAAACTCGATTGCGCCGAAGAAACTTCGGCGCGTTTTTTACTTGTTTTTCGATTCTTTTAGTTTCTCTATCCATTGGGTTTGGTGAGGACGTCTGGATTTTCGTATATTTATTACCTTTACATTAAGAATATTAGAATGTCTAAAAAGGAAAGGTTTCTCTATAACCTAAGACTGAAATCTTAAGAAGTTTCAGTCTCAAAGCCACAGAAAAAAAAACCTGAATTGTAGAACTGTGAAGTTCATGACAATGTTGGCCATAGTGTTGAAAACTGGTTAAACTGAAATAATTGCACATTTTATGAATAGTCACCTTTAACTGTTATACATTTTGAAGTCTCTCTCTCTCTCTCACTCTTACAATATTGGGCAGTGTAGACAAACTTAAGCGAAATTATTACACATTTTACAAGTAGTAAACAATTGAACAATTCTCTTGAACATTTTACAAGTAGAACTCTCTCTCTCTCTCTCTCTCTCTCTCTCTCTCTCTCTCTCTCTCTCTCTCTCTCTTACAATATTGGTCAGTGTAGATAATTGGTTTAAAGGAAATCATTACACATTTTACAAGTAGTAAACATCAATTATTACACATTTTGAACTCTCTCTCTCTCTCTCTCTCTCTCTCTCTCTCTCTCTCTCTCTCTCTTTCCACAGCAGTCACTATTACAGAAGCGGTGAACAGTTTCTCTGTCCTTTAAGTTGTCAGGTTGGCTGGTTTAGATTCAGCCGGCCTCATGCTAGCACGGACCCTTGCCTGAAGGCAGGCCCCAGTAACTGTGGTAAGGTCTGGAAAGGAGTTAAGAGCTGCCCTGGAGTGCACCCCTGCACCCTGACCAGGCAACAGAGACGACCAATTGTCTCTCGCCGGACTCCTCACAAACAAGCGTTCCAACGCTTCATAATCAGCTTGCAATCCCTCCTCGCGTGCCGCGCTCGCGAGCTTCACAACTCGGCGCATCTGATCAATAATTTCAAAACAATTTCCCCTCTTGCCGCTGCAGCCAAGTGCTACTAAGCTCCGTCACTCTGTATGTATATGAAGCACTAAAGCAAGCGCGGCCACTTTTGACGGATGCCTTAATTTTATCTCCCAATGTAATTATGGCCTTTTGATGTTCCGCGCACAAGTTAATTGCTCATTAAGTATGTAATTAGCGGAGGGGGAGAGCTTGTGGCTGAGGCTATCACCCCGGAGGATCAGACAAAGGGTGAAGTCATGTGCTCATGATTGAAAAGTCTTCGGGGATTTTAGTGGTGTTTCTTTTTCTCTCTCCCAATTCAAGCTTGATTCTCCTGCAGCCTTTTGCGGGTGCGTGCGTTTCTCTTGTCGGGACGTGGAGATATGTTCGCAGTTCTGAAGTCTTTTGTTATATTAGTGCGTTCCTTTCAACATTAGATTCGTTACTCTTTTGGTTTCATTGAGTGAAATTCTAAACTTGATTCTTTTTGTTTTTCAAAATCCCTTGGTGCAACGAACAGAATTAGATTCTCCTTGCAAAATATTAATAGATTTAATGTGGCCCTTATGCATAAAAGGAACGGTAGTCGTCGAGTCTTTTTAAAGGTTTAAGAAAACGATTTTAGCTCTTTTCTAGCCTGTGAGGGTTCGATCCCATCAGGAAATAGAGAGGTTCCTTTTTTTCGGATTCAAATTTTCTGCTGTAAAGTTTGCAACCAAAAAACATGAGTAAATCGAGATATTATGATGGCATTGTTGATATGGAAAGTACAAAAACACGAACACATGTATACATATGTATTATATATATATATGTGTGTATTTATATATATATATATATATATATATATATATATATATATATATATATATATATATATATATATATATATATATATATATATATATATATATATATGCACATGTTGATTATATTCTTATAACACTTACGTAACTTTCTCCTTCAGCGGATTCCTCTGTCAAACACATGAAGCCATGGCCTTCTATCAAACACATGTGACACTCTCCTTCTTCTTCTACTACTTTTGTCAAACACGTGTAGCCTGTTCTACTTCTTTATCTTCTATCAAACATGTGTAACCATTTTCTTCATCTTCTATTTAACACATGTTACTCACTCTTCTTCCATCTTTTCTTATGAATAGTGTCCTACATCTACCAAGGTCTTATCTCATTTTGACTTCGTAGAGAGAGAGAGAGAGAGAGAGAGAGAGAGAGAGAGAGAGAGAGAGAGGTATTCTCTTTCATGATGATATTCGAAGGACGGGGCCTATGGCGTCTGCGGCAGCCATAGTCTTGGTCCCTTGTAAACATTGACTGCGAAATTGGCTGAATTCCTTCATCGGATTCCCTGTCCCTGTCGAAGACATCTCACGTTTCTTCCGGCGACTTTGCGGTCTATGGAGAGAGAGAGAGAGAGAGAGAGAGAGAGAGAGAGAGAGAGAGAGAGAGAGAGAGAGAGAGAGAGAGAGAGAGAAAGCTTCAATTTTACAGAATGTGGGATGAGAGGGGGAAATGTTTCAAGAGGAATTTGCAATGAGTTTTTCCAAGGAACGTTTGATGAGAGAGAGAGAGAGAGAGAGAGAGAGAGAGAGAGAGAGAGAGAGAGAGAGAGAGAGAGAACGAAAAGCTTCAATTTTACAGTATGGGGTTTGAGAGGGGAATTATTTCAAGAAGAATTTGCAATGAGTTTTTCCAAGGAACGTTTGATAATTCCAGAGCTGCGAAGAATATTTAAATCCCAAGTCGACGATCCCCGCCCTCTCTCTCTCTCTCTCTCTCTCTCTCTCTCTCTCTCTCTCTCTCTCTCTCTCTCTCTCCGTATGTACAGCCAAAATCCTAAAACCACCACCACACAGCATTTCACATAAAAGACTAAATAAACTAAATAATTTCCTTTCCGAAAATACCCAGACGAAAAGAGAGGAGGCCACTCGGCCCCTCCCTGTACACAAACACACAAATTAGGGATCCCAAGGTTATCCAAGTTATACAAACATTGAAGTCGGCATCGCAGGAGCACGTACTGGTTTTTTTTTTTCTTTTTCTCTTTTTTTTCATTTTCATTTTCTCATTTTCCAGCGTTTCGCTTCCAGAGTTTGCATCGAACTGGTTTTTTTTTTTTTATGCTGGTGGCAAAGTTAATCTTTGGTAGAATGGTTTTTACTTTTCTATAAAAGAAAACTATTTTGCCGGCTTTGTCTGTCCGTCCGCACTTTGTTCTGTCCGCACTTTTTTCTGTCCGCACCTTTTCTGTCCGCACTTTTGTCTGCTCGCCCTCAGATCTTAAAAACTACTGAGGCTAGAGGGCTGCAATTTGCTTTGTTGATCATCCACCCTCCAATCATCAAACATACCAAATTGCAGCCTTCTAGCCTCAGTAGTTTTTATTTTATTTGAGGTTAAATTTAGCCATGATAGTGCTTCTGGCATCGATATAGGCCAGGCCACCACGGCCCTTGGTTAAAGTTTCATGGGCCGCGGCGCATACGGCATTATACCGAGACCACCGGAAGATAGATCTATTATCGGTGCCCTTGATTATACGATGTACAGAAAACTCGATTGCGCCGAAGAAACTTCGGCTCATTTTTTACTTATTTCAACCAGTATTGATTGATAAGTGTAAAATCGAACGAGGTACTATTAGAGTCAGATGCATCTAATGGCAATTGTTTTTTTACCAATGGCAATATTTTTCCTTACACTGGTGGCAAAGTTAATCTTTAGCAGATTGATTTTTGCCATCTGTATTGACTGATAAGTGTAAAAGTGTAAAATAGGGAGCCAGGTACTATTAGAAAATCAAGATGCATCGAATTGCAATTTTTTTTGTACCAGTGGCAAAGTTGAAGTCGACTATATTTTGACATCAGTGTTTACGGAATTCCTATCAAAGGACCATAATTGTTAATGTGCCGGTGACAATATTGAAATATGTATGTTTGTTGTATGTGATGTCACACACAAACTAATATTCTTAAGTCAGTTTTGGATTGACTATCAGTTGCAAAATGCATTTCCCTTTATCTCTTAATTCTTCCTAAAGGACACCATAATCTTCTTTGGAAGCTTAAATTCCAAGTCAGTGGCCCCTTTGGTGGGCTTGTTCCATATGAATAGGTTTAATCTTTTAAATAATAATAATAATAATAATAATAATAATAATAATAATAATAATAATAATAATAATAATAATAATAATAATAATAATAATAATAAAATTCTTTGGAAGCTTGAATTTCAAGTCAATGGCCCCTTTGGTGGGCTTGTTCCGTATGAATAGGTTTCATCTTCTGAATAATAATAATAATAATAATAATAATAATAATAATAATAATAATAATAATAATAATAATAATAATAACAACTTAGCATCATATTACCGTCAATCTATTATACCAGTGGCTAAACTGAAGCCGTACTTTTGTTTCGCCAATATAAAACAAAAAAACCGATTCTCTACTTCAATTTTGCCACATGGCTTGACAAACTGGCGACAAAACTAAGACCTTACATGTTTATTTAGGACTTCGGGGGCACGCCACAAAAGCCCAAACGAGCTGGACAAAAATTTGACCGCCCTGTGTGGGCTAACAAGCTCAAAATTCGGCAGCAAGTTGCTAAAGGAAGCACAGCAGAACATTCCTTGTTCCTCTCTCTCTTCTCTCTCTCTCTCTCTCTCTCTCGATCTCGACGTTTCCAAGAAACGTGTAAATTTTGCTAAATGAAAAACATCGACGGTGTTTGTTTGGTTCCTCTGTCCCCCTCTCTCTCTCTCTCTCTCTCTCTCTCTCTCTCTCTCTCTGTGTCTGGGAAGTCCTCACGTCCTCCTTCTCTTGTCTAGGTTGATTTGGTGGGTGGGTGAGGTGGGTGGGGCAGGAAGGGACGGGGTTGGGGGTTGGGGAGGACTCGTCCCTAGAGTTGTGGTAGTCCTGTAGGAATTTTTATTTATTTACCTTTTTCTTAGTTCAATCTATCGGTGTTTTTTTAGTATTTGGGGATTTTTTATTATTTTTTTTTTTTTGGTGGGGAGTGTGACGTGAATACAAGTATGTCTGGCACTTGGGTTCTTCTTTTCTTCATGAAATAATAAGAATAATAATAATAATAATAATAATAATAATAATAATAATAATAATAATAATAATAATAATAATAATAATAGTAATTTCGTTATCTTGGCATATTCAAATCTGCACAAACATCTGGCAAGAGACTGTTCAACTTATTCTAACTGTCTAGTTTAATAATAATAATAATAATAATAATAATAATAATAATAATAATAATAATAATAATAATAATAATAATAATAATAAGAAGAAGAAGAAGAAGAAGAAGAAGAAGAAGAAGAAGAAGAAGAAGAAGAAGAAGTAGTAGTAGTAGTAGTAGTAGTAGTAGTAGTAGTAGTAGTAGTTTTGCGTGTGGTAAAACATTTTTCAGATCACTTAGAGATTTTAAGAGCAAAGGTTTTCTTTTCTCATTAAACAAAGGTTACACATTGAATTTAATTCATTTTCTCTCTTGTTCTTTGTTCCAAAGAACATAATCTTAGGCTTTCTCAAGAATATTATTATTATTATTATTATTATTATTATTATTTATTATTATTATTATTATTATTATTAAATGTAACAAGACATACTATAACGTGTCTGCCTGTGTGTGCAAATATATATATATATATATATATATATATATATATATATATATATATATATATATATATATATATATATATATATATATATATATATATATATATATACACACATGACCATTATGTAGAAATATATACTTTTCACTCCTTTTTGTACAAAAATTCCTAATTTATTGTTCAGTCTTTAGGTACTAATACATTACAGCTTTTCATATTGTATTTATTTGCTTAAAATTTTCATCCGATTATTTTGAAATTTAGATCAATGGAAAATATAAGATGACAATATTTGTAATCATTACGATGATGATGATGATGATGATGATGATTATAATTAAGCAACGATGGTGAAGATTCTAACTTAATCCCTTCGGAAATGAAAAGAAACAAGTATAAAATGCGTCGAAGTTTCTTCGACGTAATCGGGTTTTCTGTGCGGCCACTGCAGCGTATAATCAAGACCACCGTAAATAGATCTATCTTTCGGTGGTCTCGGTATAATGCTGTAAGAGCTGCGGCCCATGAAACTTTAACCACGGTCCGGTGGTGGCCTATCCTACATCGTTGCCAGAAGCACGATTATGGCTAACTTTAACCTTAAATAAAATAAAAACTACTGAGGCTAGAGGGCTGCAATTTGGTATGTTTGATGACTGGAGGGTGGATGATCAACATACCAATTTGTAGCCATCTAGCCTCAGTAGTTTTTAAGATCTGGTTGTGGGTAGAAACAAGTGAGGACAGGATAAAGTGCGGACGGACAGACAAAGTCGGCACAATAGTTTTCTTTTACAGAAAACAGCAACAAACCCCTTTATCATAACAATCGCTAAAGAAACAAACGAATTTAAAAATCCCGCCGCGAGACGACTCTGTCTGTGGACTCTGTAATCCTCAACACGTCTGCAACAATACACAGGAATCCCCGGAACGCCATATCCGAACTTGTGCAACGGAATTATGCAAAAACGTCGATAAGCACGAGACAAACACGACCTCTGCCCCCTCCCCCCTACCCCCCACAAAAAAAATCAAGAGAGAAAGGCTGTCCATAGCGACAGGGTCACTCGCAAAGACCCCTTGATATTCCAGAACGCATAACTCGGATGGAATTGGCATTCTCGAGCCGAGATACCTCACGTGCTGGTAACACCATTTGCAGCCGTGTGGGCATGGATGGCTGAAGGTGGGACTCTCGCTCCTTGTCGTGGACGATTGAGGATGGAGCTCGGTAATGTCCAGAGGGAATGGAGGAGGGAGCTCAGCAGATTCCAGAGGGAATGGAGGAGGGAACGGAGGAGGGACTCAGCAGTTACCAGAGGGAATGGAAACTGGTATCAGCAGTTACCAGAGGGAATGGAAACTGGTATCAGCAGTTACCAAAGGAAATGGAAACTGGAACTCAGCAGTTACCAGAGGGAATGGAAACTGGAACTCAGCAGTTTCCAGAGGGGAATGGAAACTGGAGCTCAGCAGTTACCGGAGGGAATGGAAACGGGAACTCACACTTACCGGAGGGAATGGAAACTGGAACTCAGCAGTTACCGGAGGGAATGGAAACTGGAACTCAGCAGTTACCAGAGGGAAATGAGACTGGAACTCAGCAGTTACCAGAGGGAAATGAGACTGGAACTCAGCAGTTACTAGAGGGAAAGGAGACTGGAACTCAGCAGTTACCAGAGGGAATGGAAACTGGAACTCAGCAGTTACCAGAGGGAAAGGAGACTGGAACTCAGCAGTTACCAGAGGGAATGGCAACTGGAACTCAGCAGATTCCAGAGGGAATGGAGGACGGAACCCAGGAGATTCCAAAGTGAATGGAGAGGGAATGGAGGAGGGAACCCAGCAGATTCCAAAGGGAATGGAGAGGGGGGAATGGAGGAGGGAACCCAGCAGATTCCAGAGGGAATGGAGTAGGGAATGGACGAGGGAGCTCAGCAGATTCCAGAGGGAATGGAGGAGGGAGCTCAGCAGATTCCAGAGGGAATGGAGGAGGGAGCTCAGCAGATTCCAGAGGGAATGGAGGAGGGAGCTCAGCAGATTCCAGAGGGAATGGAGGAGGGAGCTCAGCAGATTCCAGAGGAAATGGAGGAGGTAGCTCGTTAGTTTCCAAAAGGAATGGAGACTGGAACTCAGTGAATTCCAAAGGGAATGGAGGTTGGAATTCGGTGAATTCCAAAGGAAATGGAAACTGGAACTCAGCAGTTTCCAGAGAGAGTGGAGAAAAGAGCTCAGCAGATTCCAAAGGGAATGGAGACTGGAACTCAGCAGTTTCCAAAGGGAATGTATTCCAAGAATATAGCTGAACATTTGTTCAGAATACCAAGGATGTGTTTCTGTACAGTCATTTTATAATCTGTGTATTGAGCTTAAGTGTATTCACCATTTAGTATCTTGGTAATTCCAGGCTTGAACATCAGGCTTTAAATTTAACCTTTTATATCACCACTTTGAATTTTAGGTTTTATATCCTCATAGGCATTATATCACCACTTTGAAATTTTGGCTATATATCCCCACTGTGAATTTTAGGTTTTATATCACCGCTTTAAATTTTAGGTTTTATGTCCCCACTTTAAGTTTTAGGTTTTATACCCCCACTGTGAATTTTAGGTTCTATATCCCCACTTTGAATCTTAGGAATTATATACCCACTTTCAATTTTAGGTGTTATATCCCCACTTTGAATTTTAGGATTTATATCCCACTTTGAATTTTAGGTTTTATATCCCCACTTTGAATCTTAGGAATTATATCCCCACTGTAAATTTTAGGTTTTATATCCCCACTTTGTATTGTAGGATTTGTATTCCCACTTCAAATTTTAGGTTTCATATCGTCACTTTAAATTTTAGGTTTTATATCCCCACCGGGCCGTGGGTAAAGTTTCAAGGGCTGTGGCTCATACAGCATTATACCGAGACCACCGAAAGATAGATCTATTTTCGGTGGCCTTGATTATACGCTGTAAAGAAAAGTCGATTGCGCCGAAGAAACCTCGGCGAATTTTTTATCTGTTCATAATAAAAATCTCAAGAAACTTGGCATTATTTTTATAGATTTTTTAAAAAATACCAAACCAAAAATACCTGAAATAAAGATACAATCACACGTTCACCTGAAGATGTGTCTTCTGCCTAAGCAGAATCACTTCTGCGTACGTAAACTCATTTGCTCCGAGGGTCATTAAGGTGATAATGTGATTACCGTGAGATTACCTGCCTATAAAGGTCACGTGTTAGTGTGGTGGCTGACCAATTCCTGCTCTCGGGTGCTTGGGCAGAGAGGCGATTGTTGCTTGTCAGTGATGGGAGTGTGTGACTGAAAGCAGGATAATTAAGTGTGATTTCTATTGAAGAAATTAGGTCTGTAGTTTGTTTGTTCTGTTTTCGTTTGTCTCTCTCTCTCTCTCTCTCTCTCTCTCTCTCTCTCTCTCTCTCTCTCTCTCTCTCTCTGATTCGGTACAGATACAGACACACACTCACACACGCATATATATATTGTATGTATATCTGTATATATACATGTATACATATAAATTATATATATGTTTTTATAAATATGTAAATAATATATATATACATATGTATATATATATAATATATATATACATATATATATATATATATATATATATATATATATATATATATATATATATATATATATATATATATATATATATATATATATATATATATACTATATAAAAGAATAAAAAACAATTTAATCAATGCATCTATTGTATAAAGCATAAAAGCGAATAATAATAATAATAATAATAATAATAATAATAATAATAATAATAATAATAATAATAATGCAAACAACACTACAATCCCATTCGTCGGTAACGCCTCCGAGACCGATGACGTCATCACCGCCGTCATCATCATGGCGGACGCTCCAAAACCCAAAACTTCGAGGAAGACTCCAGCAGCGTGAGAAAACGACTTCATGGGAATGGTCTCTCCTCCTCCTCCTCCTTTTCCTCCTTGGGAGGAATCCTTCCCTGGAAACTGTCCTTTTTTCTCACGGGAGCTCTCCTAATGAGCGGAGTAGGATTATCCCGTAATCCTACCGGAGATTTATACGGGCGCAGGATATGCAAAATGAGAGTAGCGCCCCAGATTGAGGTCGAGGGGAGTGACGTCACGGCTTCCTGCTGGGGCTGAGGTTGCTTGATTTTGTTTTTGATTATTATTATTGTTATTATAATTATTATTATTATTATTATTATTATTATTTGCTTTTTGCCTTGTACAATAGCTGTATTTATTAAAATGTTAAATATATATATATATATATATATATATATATATATATATATATATTTTGCCTTGTATATATATATATATATAGCTATATATATATATATATATATATATATATATATATATATATATATATATATATATATATATATATATATATATATATATATATATATATATATATATATTTATACATATATATATATACATATATATATATACACTATATATATATATATATACACTATATATATATAATATATACATATATACATTGAAGGTTACTGAATGATCATTGTAGAAGGATCATTGATGGATCACTGGAGAATCGATGAAGAAGGATCAATGAAGGATCATTGTAGAAGGATCATTGAAAAATCACTGAATGATCACTGTAAAAGGATCATTGAAAGATCACTGAGTGATCACTGTAGAAGGATCATTGATGAATCACTGAAGCATCGATGAGGAAGGATCATTGATGGATCACTGAAGAATCGATGAAGGATCATTGCAGGATCACTGAAGGATCGTTGAAGAAGAATCAATGAAGGATTGATGAAGGATCAGAATCATAGAAGGATCGAAGAAGAATCACAGGATGATCGTTGAAGGATCATAGATGGATCGTCGAAGGACCATTAAATAATCACATGAGGATCGTTGATGGATTGATGAAGCATCATAGAAGCATCGTCGACGGACCATTGAAGAACCATAGAAGGATCATTAGCTGTTCGTTGAAGAATCATAGAAGTATCGTTGATGGATCGTCGAAGAATCATATTAGGATCGCCGACGGACCGTTAAAGAATTATAGAAAGATCGTCGACATATCGTTGTAGAATCATCGCACGATCAATGGCGAATCTTTGAAAAATCACAGAAGGATCGTCGACGAATCGTTGAAGAATCGTAGAAGGATCGTCGACGAATCGTTGAAGAATCCTAGAAGGATCGTCGACGAATCGTTGAAGATTCCTAGAAGGATCGTCGACAGACCACTGAAGAATCACAGGAGGATCGTTGATGGATTGTTGAATCATGGAAGGATCGTCGACGGACCATTGAAGAATCACAGGAGGATCGTTGACTGATCGTCAATGAATCACAGAATGGTCGCTAGCGGATCGTTGAAAAATCACAGAAGGATCGTAGAAGGATTATAAAGGATCGCAGCGGGAAGCGATCCTCTTATAAGAACGGAAAGAAGCAGAGTCATTTCTCAATACAGTTCAAAACATGTTATTTTGTCTCACTCTTATATTTAATGAATTTGCGCAAGCACAACCTCTCTCTCTCTCTCTCTCTCTCTCTCTCTCTCTCTCTCTCTCTCTTTCTCATTGCGTGTATGGCTGCTCTCCTGGGTGCGTTGGCGCTCTCGCGCGCGCTTTCTGAAGCAGCGGCGGCAGTGTGCTTCCTCACGTCCTGGGCGCATGGCTACACATAAAAAAAAAGAGGCGCTTTGTTGATTCCGGGTAAACAGGAGTTTTATGTCCGGCGGTGTCCCCTGTCAGGTTGCAATTCTCTCTCTCTCTCTCTCTCTCTCTCTCTCTCTCTCTCTCTCTCTTTCTATTTATAGATTTCTCTCTATCTATCTGGTTCTATGTTTCTTTCTATCTCTCTCTCTCTCTCTCTCTCTTTATATATTTCTCTCTGTCTATCTGGCTCTCTCTCTCTCTCTCTCTCTCTCTCTCTCTCTCTCTCTCTCTCTCTCTCTCTCTCGGAAGCCTCCTAGCTTCCCACTTGCACTGGAATGTGAACGCGATTCGAATCTGCTTTTCAGATCACAACTCATCAAGAGATTAACTCTCGAGTTGCTAAACCTGGAAGTAACTATTAATCTATGGCTGGGAATTAACAGTTCGTCTCAAACTGGTCTTGTCAATCTTCTAATGGATCATGTTTTTTCGTGATGAACTATTATCTGTTTGTGTATTTGTTTGCGTGTATTGTTTGTATACATGTGTATGTATGTGTGTGTATATATATATATATATATATATATATATATATATATATATATATATATATATATATATATATATATATATATATATATATATATATATATATATATATATATATATATATATATATATATATATATATATATATATGCTGCTTCAATCATTGTTATTCACAATAATTATGATAATAACAGTTTGTACGAATGTATGTACGTATGTATATTCAAACGAAGCTATAATTTAACGTCCAGATGCATGTGTAGATGCATTTATACATTCTCCTATTATACAAACCCTGTATACACACGTATACATACATGCCTAATTTTCACATGAAGTTACAACCAAACATACTCATTTATACTCTTGTGGGTATTTATGTATGAAAGTACTGATAAATTCTCATTTTTATATGAACCCTGTATACATATGTATATATGTATACCAGTTTGTAAATGAAGTTACAACCTAATATACTCATGTATATACCTATGTATGAATACTCAAGTCATTTCTAAACATACTCAAGAACGAAAATAAATACATATCGCAAACCATGACATACTGTACAATAGCTCCCTCCGATAGACACGCATATGTCAGTTCGTATAAGTATTTCAATAACTACCGTCTATAGACAGTTATATCAGTGAGTATGTATCTATACACGTATAAATCCCCACGCGTGAATGAATGTACCTTCACTTGCATTGATACAACCTGGCATTCATGACCAGGAAAAGGAAAAAAAGAGACACGCGGAACTTTTGCCTTCGGAAGCCACGGACTGTGACATTTCTCAAGTGAGGCGGATTGCTATTGCGACAGAATGCGTCGACAGTTGAATATCTTTGCAATGCCTTTTTTTCTTCTTCTTCCTTATTTTTACTTTTTTTGTTTTTCTTGTTGGGATGGGTGGTTCATATTCTGCTTGCTTTGAGTATTGTTTAATTTGTGTGTTTTATTCTTTTTTAGTTTTCTGTAAAATAAAACTATTGTGCCGGATATGTCTGTCCGGCCGCACTTTTTTCTGTCCGCCCACAGATCTTAAAAACTACTGAGGCTAGAGGGCTGCAAATTGGTATGTTGATCATCCACCCTCCAATCATCAAACATACCAATTTGCAGCCCTCTAGCCTCAGTAGTTTTTATTATATTTAAGCGGCTGTACAGAAAACTCGATTGCGCCGAAGAAACTTTGGGACATTTTTTTTCTTGTTTTGAGTTTGTGGCGAGAGAAATCGAGAAGTTAAGACGGCATTGTGAGTGTTGCAATTACATACCCCTGGTAAAATAAAGTGACCAAGTGATTATACATATATATGTAAATATATATTATTCTGCCTTGGTTTGAGGAGGCAAATTCAAGTCTGATTCTCATAGGCGTTTTGCCCCAATCAGTTGACTGTTAGTGAATAAACAATCCGTGTATATTCTCTCCTATAAGCGCACACGGGGAGAGAGAGAGAGAGAGAGAGAGAGAGAGAGAGAGAGAGAGAGAGAGAGAGAGAGAGAGAGAGAGAGTTTGGGACAGTTTGAATGAGAGAGAAAGAGATTGAGACACAGAGAGAGATTGAGACACAGAGAGAGATTGAGACACAGAGAGAGATTGAAAAACAGAGTGAGAGAGAGAGAGAGAGAGAGAGAGAGAGAGAGAGAGAGAGAGAGAGAGAGAGAGAGAGCCCTTGTATCTTTTAATAATGTTAGCTACTCTGTCAGCTTACGAGGAACTGGAGCCCTCAGAGACTACTTACTTACTTCTCCTTCTGGATAAATCAACCAGTCGACTCTAGCAGCCTCAAGTGTTTTAAATCTGCTATAACCTCCTCCAAAACTTTATAGAAATCCCTAGGGGCGGAGCCCCTAGGTTTAAGCTCGATCCTTTTTGAGTCTTGAATCCTGGGGACCGAAGGGTCGAAGTCCCTTACCCTAAATCATTCCGCTAAAGACCTTTCTTTCCTGTGTAACCCGCCATAGCTGTTAGGGCACTAACGATATGCCCTTTTGACGCGGAGGCTTTGCCCTGCATCCCTGCCTCCTATTACCTACCCCCTATACCCATATACCCCACCAGAACCCCCAAACCTTTTGGGACCTCCGGGGCAATGTTATTTGGAATGGGTGATCTTGGGGGTAGGGCTTTAGGGTAGGGAATGGGGTGCGGGGTACTGGGTATGGGGAGGGATTTGGGTGAAGGAAGGGTCACATAAGATTTGCTCCCGGGAGATAACCAGAGAGAGAGAGAGAGAGAGAGAGAGAGAGAGAGAGAGAGAGAGAGAGAGAGAGAGAGGGTTTTCAGTGCTCATAGTCTATGCCAATCTAAGTAATACTTTACTGTCGAATGTTTTGTAAATTTGTTTTTATTTACAATTTTTCTCACAACTTTTACACGAGCTATGAAAAACGTCATTTTCTGATGGTTCCTTCATTTATCCATTTTCATAACCAAACCTTCCCTTAGAACAGTTCTTCCTGCCAATTTAGCATCTCCCTAAACGTTCAGTCAATCCTCCATCTAATCATCCAATCAAAAAATAGATATTAACAGAGTAAACAGTAAAAAATTAACTCATTGAAACCTCATACGTCTGGCATCGACTCCCCAAATCTCCTCCCACCCAGCCTCCGTTTTCTATGCTGTGGTTGGCTGCCAGGGGCCGCTTTTATTGGCCCTTGGCGAAGAGGCATCATCTCCCGAGAATGGGTTTCTTCTCGGCTTCTGCTAAGAAAGCTCAGTTTAACCGCTGCCTCAGTCGAGATTGGATGTAGAGCTCGTAGTTCTCTGTCGCTCCTGTGTTGACTGGGCCTGAACTCTCCTTCTTAACGGTGTAGCCGATTTTTTTTTTTTACTGGATCGCCGTCTGTTTACTAAGGATTTTTCTATGATTCCAAAAGTGGTTTTTAATTTTGGAATGAGATCGTGGTGCTAGCGAGTGGAATTATAAACGAAAAACTTCGAAATTTGGGTGATTTTTCTGTAAAAAAAAACTGGTGTTGTGAACAGTTTGAAATCAATGTAGTGGGTGAACTACGGAATATTATAATCAGTTCCGGAATTATTTCTAATCTTTGATTTTGACTGATTGCTCAACTTGCAAAAAAGAGACAGCACAATTCTTTTGATAAAAAAAAATCTATAAATTAAAAAAAACTGTAGAAACAAACAAACTCTGTCCCAAAATATGTCACTCTGACCACCTTACTTCCGAAGTGATATTGCTCCCAAACTGCTTATCCTCAAAATGGCGCCCTTGAGTGCCACTCGAAGCCTGGCTCTGTGTTGCCTCTTTGCGACGGCCCTCTCCCTCGGGAGCTCCTTCTCCAAGGTCGTCCTCAGAGACAATGGATACGAGGGTGTGGTGATCGCCATCGAGGACCGAGTCCCGAGTTCCAAGTGCCAAGAAATCATTCAGGGACTTGAGGTAAGTTTGACCTTTGGAATCTCATCCTTGACCAAAAAATCTCATCCGTGAGCTTTTGGTCTTGTTAAATGCTCGAGTGTTTTTGTAAGTTTGACCTTCAGGATCTCATCCTTTGACTTTTGGTCTTGTTAAATTACTTGAATGTTTGACTTTTTATAAGAGTTTTTACTGCATGGGTTTTGGCGATCATTGAAAGGTCTGATAAATCAGTCCAGTTTTGTATTGAAATTATATCTCCAGAATCATTTTGACAGATGTTTTATACACTTAATAACAATCCCGTAGGGGGGGTAGTGCCCCTAGCAACCCCTTTCGTTTCTTTTACTGTACCTCCTTTCGTATTCTCTTCTTTCCATCCCACTTTCCTCAGCCCTCTCTCCTAACAACTGATTCATGGTGCAACTGCGAGGCTTTCCTCCTGTTACACCTTTCAAAACCTTTCACTGTCGATTTCCGTTTCAGCGCCGAATGACCTCATAGGTCCCAGGGCTTGGCCTTTGGCCTAAAGTCTATATTCAATCAATCAATCAGGCTGACAAGCACTGTAACTAAATAACACTGATGTTAGACTGACAAAGTCTCTACAGACAATTTTCAGACTGACAAATACTTCATTAGACCTAATGTCACGAACATCAGGCTGACAAATTTTCTATAGATATGATTTGAAGACTGACAGGTACTTTATAAACAAAAGATTTAGCTGACAAATATTTTAAAACTTTATATGATGTTCACAAACTCAAAGTAGACCTTAATTTATATAATTAACACTTTCGTATTTTTTTCAATTGTAAAAACTCAAAAAAACAGTCATCAGTCCAACGGAAATTATTATAAACTATTTTGTACTGAAGAGCACTGGATTCAACCCGAACGCATGCACCAGTAGTTAGGGGCTGTTTTAGGAGCAAGAGCCCGTGCCAGCGTAAGGCTGAGTGGGTTCGTCTGGAGCACCAACGTGCATCAGTAATTTTTGATCAAAGTGTTCTGTAAGGCATGTATGGCTATTAATATAATTAAAGCATGCTTTATCCATATGCTGAATTAGGTTAGGGAGAGAGTGGTTAAGTTTTTTATATACCAACTTTTTTTTATTTAAACAATTTTGGCTTCGAACTTTTCTTCATTTATAAGTTATGCCGGACAAGAAATTCCCTCCGTTTTTTGCATGCAAGGACATTTTAGATGTTCTTCCATTGATAGGTTAAGCTGGGTCCAAATTTTGTCCACTTTTAAATATGAGAATGTTAAGGCGAAGAACTTACGCCAGGCTAAGTTGAAGGCAGATTTTGTTCACTTTTCAATAAGAAACAAGTTTCTTTAGTTAGATGTACTTTCCACTTACGACAGACTAATTTATGTACTTTCCACTTACAGCAGACTAATTTGAGCGCAAGTTTGTCCACTGTTCGAATGTAAACAGGATCATTTCATGGTCGTATTTTTTACTTACAATAGTTTTTTTTAAGTTAGAAGCAAATCTCAGTCGTATTTTTAATATAGCCAAGGGAATAGTGGGACCGTGCTTTTCATTTACAATAGGTTAAGTTAGGTACAAATTCTGGTCACATTTCCAGTGTAAACAAGTTATTTTATGGTCATTTTCTCACTTATAACAGGCTAAATTTGGCGCAAATTTTTCTCATTTTTCCAATGTAAACAAGGTCATTTTGTGATCGTACTTCTCTTTTACAACAGGCTAAATTTGGCGTAAATTTTTCTCACTTTTCCAAAGTAAACAAGATCATTTTGTGGTCGTACTTTTCACTTATAACAGGGTAAGCTAGATGTAAATTTTGGTCATATTTCCAGTGAAAAAAGGGGATTTACGGTCGTACTTTCCACTTACAACAGGTCAGGTTCGATGCAACTTTTGATCACATCTCCAATGTAAATAAGGAAATTTTAGACGCCGTGCTTTCCATTTACAAAAGGTTAAGTTAGGTGCAAATTTTCCTCACATTTCCCGTTTAAATAAGGAAATTTTAGGGTAGTACTTTTCACTTGCAACAGGTTATGTTATCCCCAAATTCCGTCCACAATTCAAATTTAAAATATGAAATTTTAGGTGCCGTACTTTCCATTTAAAACTGGTTAAATTGAGCACATCTATTGCCCAATCCAAAGTAAGTATTTTTCACTTACAAGAAGATAAATTTGGCGCGAATTCTGTCCACTTTCCAGTCTAAACGAGTTCATTTCAGGGTCGTACTTTTACCATTAAGATATCATAGCTTGACGTCTGTTTTGTATTGTCTCTACATTGTATAGTCCATGTGTATGGCCCTGAGCTGAAATCAAGGATATTATTATTATTATTATTATTATTATTATTATTATTATTATTATTATTATTATTATTATTGGTGAGATCTCTTCTTTCTGTATTTCCCTTTACCTCCTATTAATTCTTTCTAATGAACACCATAATATTCTTTGGAAGCTTGAATTTCAAGAATATGGAAGCTTGAGTTTCAAGAATATGGAAGCTTGAATTTCAAGAATATGGAAGCTTGAATTTCAAGAATATGGAAGCTTGAGTTTCAAGAATATGGAAGCTTGAATTTCAAGAATATGGAAGCTTGAATTTCAAGAATATGGAAGCTTGAGAAGCTTGAGTTTCAAGAATATGGAAGCTTGAGTTTCAAGAATATGGAAGCTTGAGTTTCAAGAATATGGAAGCTTGAGTTTCAAGAGCTTGAGTTTCAAGAATATGAGGAAGCTTGAGTTTCAAGAATATCACTATGGCCTTGAATTTCAAGAATATTGTTCAAGGCTTGAGGCTCGTCACCCATTTGAATATGGTTCATCTTCTGAATAATAATAATAATAATGATAATAATAATATGTTCTCTTAACAATTGAAAACGGAGAATCATACCCTCAACAAAAAAGAAAAAGATTTTGATCACCCAAATCAACCAACGTGATACGATTTAGAAAAAATAATAATAATAATAATAATAATAATAATAATAATAATAATAATAATAATAATTTACTCTCATAACGACTGAAAACGCGGAATCATATCTCAACCAAAAAAAAAAAGTAAATTTCAACCACCCAATTCAACCAACGTGATACGATTTAGAAAATAATAATAATAATAATAATAATTTAATATAATAACGACTGACAACGACTGACAAATTACATCTCAACCCCAAAAAAAAAGTAAATCTCGACCACCCAAATCAGCCAAAGTGGTACAATTTAGAAAATAATAATAATAATAATAATAATAATAATAATAATAATAATAATAATAATAATAATAATAATATACTCTCTTAACGACTGAAAACGCAGAATCTTCCCTCAACCAAAAAAGCGATAAATTTTGACCACCCTAATCAACCAGCGTGATACGATTGAGAAAATAATAATAATAATAATAATAATAATAATAATAATAATAATATTTTACTCTCTTAACGACTGAAAACGTGGAATCATATCTCAACCAAAAAAAAAAAAAAAAAAGTAAATTTCGACCACCCAAACAACCAACGTGATCCAATTCAGAAACGTGAAGTACACACGAAACTAAAGCATTAAATTTCATCTGTTACGTAAAACCTCTTTGACCCTGTGTGACCCCGTCGTTTGACCTAAGGATCACGATGTTTCCGGCGGTCATGTTGACGTCAGGTTACAGAATGCGAGGGGTCAGGTTGGGGCATCTGTATAGGAGACATTTGCTCTGCACCGAGTCAGTAATAATATTGGCTCAAATGACGGTGTTTATTGACCTGTTGCTAGTTTTTGCTGATTTTTTTTTTTACTTTATAGATGGGATGGTTTAAAATTTAACTTCCCACAACCCGAAAGCTTTGGAATGGTTTGAAATTCAATTTCCCACAACCTGTAGTCTTTAGAATGGTTTGAAATTCAGTTTCCCACAACCCAGAGTCTTTAGAATGGTTTGAAATTTAATTTACCACAACCCGAAAGCTTTGGAATGGTTTGAAATTCAATTTCTCACAACTCGGAGTCTTTAGAATGGTTTGAGATTCAATTTCCCACAACTCGGAGTCTAGAATGATTTGAAATTCAGTTTTCCCACAACCCGAAGTCTTTAGAATGGTTTAAAATTCAGTTTCCCACAACCCAGAGTCTTTAGAATGATTTGAAATTCAATTTCCCACAATTCGGAGTCTTTAGAATGATTTGAAATTCAGTTTCCCACAATCCGAAGTCTTTAGAATGATTTGAAATTCAATTTCCCACAACTCGGAGTCTTTAGAATGGTTTGAAATTCAATTTCCCACAACTCGGAGCATTTAGAATGGTTTGAAATTCAGTTTCCCACAACCCGAAGCTTTAGAATGGTTTGAAATTCAATTTAATACAACTCGGAGTCTTTAATAATAAAGGTTCAGTTCACGTACGTATGTTGTGATTGGTTTAAAATTCAATTTCCTACAACCCGGAGTCTTTAATAGAGGGTTCAGTTCACACACGAATGTTCTGAATAGTTTAAAATTCAGTTTCCTACAACCCAGAGTCTTTAATACAAGGTTCAGTTCTCACACGAAAATTGTGATTGGTTTACAATTCAATTTCCTGAGAGTTGTTATCTTCAATAAAAGATTATCGATAATACTGCAGTTATCCCGAGTGCGTATGGCTCTCACTAAAATTCCAGGAAGAATGAATAAAATGAAGAAGATGAAAGCTACAAACGAATAACGAAGTAAACAGAAGAATTAATAGACCAGTCTGCAATTCAAATGCGCGCGTGTTCTTGACGCATGATCAAAAGAAAAAATTAATGTATGTTTTGGTTGGATGTTTTCACGGCACAATACTAATGCTTTTAATGGTAACGATAAAAATACACTTTGTATCTGTACATAGTCATGAACTGAAGTCGAGTGGATAATAGATTTAGAAGCAATGTACGGCACTTATCGAACTTTGATGAATACATCTATATTAATAATTCATCTGTTGGAGAAAAAAATAAATATATTCTGGATTGGACATGAGAACAATAAATTTATGTCATTCTACTCCTGCTTTTAATGGCAATGATAATAATATACTTTATTTGAGATCATGGCTGTGTACAAATAGAGAGTTGAAAATAGGTTTGGTAGCGATGTGTGGTATTTAGCAAATGTTAATGAATACAGCTGATTTATCTATTGGAGGAAAAATATCCGTATTTTGGATTGGACGTAAAGAAATAACATTTATTCTCGACTGGGCGCTGTTTGGGGACAGGAAATATCTACGGCATTTTAAAAAAATGCAGACTAACCCACCCCAGTTGTACGCCTATTGTTCACAAAGACAGCCAACGATTCCTTTGTTTGATTTATTCAAGTTTCTATATTCTCCGCCTATCTCGTTTCCAGCGACAGACTTCGGCCGCTCTTCCAGGACGAGAGATCTTCTTCTACGTCTTAGAATTCATCCCGGTCTTTGGTTTTTGGGGTTTTTGGTTTTTGGTTTTCCTGTGGGTAACCAGACTCCTCTCAAGGGTCGTCTTTGGTCCTTTTATTTGTCGAAGCACCAATGGATTTCGAATGACTTTCAAAACGAGTCTTCTTTGACTCGTGGTCCACTAGGAATCTGGGGTTTCTCAACCGGAAGGGGGAGTTGATCAAGTGGAGTTTCTTCTTCTTCCAACGGCCAGAAGGAAGTTGATTGATTGATCATTTCTTTTCCAGTAGCTGCTGCTTCTTCCAACGGCCAGAAGGAAATTGATTGATTGATCAATGTGTCTTTTCCTGCAGCTTATTCTTCTTCTCTCAACGCCCAGAGGGAAATTGACTGATTGATCAGTCTTTCTTTTCCTGTCGCTTCTTCTTCTACCAACGGCCAGAAGGAAACTGATTGATTGATCAATGTTTCTTTTTCTGTAGCTGATTCTTCTTCTGCCAACGACCAGAAGGAAGTGGATTGATTGACCAGCGTTTCTTTTCCTGTTCCAATCGAACTGTGGACTTTCAACCGGATATTTGTTAATGGATGATAGTTTGATGCAGTTTCCCAACTGCCGAAGGTCGATAGACTAATTCGTCCCTGGTCTGACGAATTGGCTTAAGCCATTTTTTCCTCATTCTAAGAAAATAGTTCCCAAAGATTTTTATATTATTCAGTGCTTCTAATTAGCTCATCTTTTGAGAACGTTTGTTAGAAAATGTGACAGCGCAGACAGCTGAAGTTTTGATATGTTATGCAGTATCAAAAACTGATTCACACTTGCTGGAAAACTCAAAAACTTTAAAAAAAGTGTTACGCCAGTTCGTCAAAACAAGGACGAATTGATTTATGTATTTCATAAGCTGGCGTCACAGAAAATAAAAAGACTAAAGGATACTGGAAGATATATCCTTTTTCCACAGTCGCTAATCTACTTCCAGGACTTGAGACCCGCCTTGACATAGAAGTGTCAGTTCCAGGTGCAAGCCAGGTCAAGACGACAGATAGGTCTGGTGACCTCATCGCCCATCCCCCCAAAAGTAGCAATTAACAGGTAACTGCCCAGCATTCGAGCGCTATTAAGTAGGCCCTTTTTTTTATATACCATATGGTTAGCGCGGTCTTGTTAATTTGGGTTAAAGCTTGGTAGACATCTGATGATACTTAGAAGCTTCGATATGGCTTGTTAATCCGTCCATTCTCTTAATTTCCCAATTTTTTTATTTAATGACCGAGTTTTGTATAGGATGGTGGCCTTTCCATGAATTTTGAGTTTGTAGAGAATGTTTATTAATTGTGAATTATTTGATAAAGCTTTGCTTTTTATCTGGTCGTATGCAGGCCTATATTACTGACGTGATTCTAATTGTCTCGTGACTGTGGCCATATTTTGAATAATAATAATAATATTAATAATAATGATATAAATAATAATAATAATAATAATAATAATTTCTTATGTTCCCAATTCTTGGCTTTTGCTATTTTATCAATAATTGTTCATTTTTCTTCGAAGATGAGATATTCTGTTTAGCCTTATATGTCAAACAGCATACAGTGAATATATTAATGTTAAGTGTTATATTCAGCTGGTTGTATGCCAGCACGGGCTCTTGCTCCAAAGAGCGTCCAGGGAAAGACTGTCTAGACTTCTCGTGCATCAAAGAAAAAATTTTTTTTTTTGCTGGAATGTTATATTTCTCTCTCTCTCTCTCTCTCTCTCTCTCTCTCTCTCTCTCTCTCTCTCTCTCTCTCTCTCTCTCTCTCTCATTCCA
>NC_089761.1:34664272-34676772 GCF_040412425.1 Macrobrachium rosenbergii | reverse complement strand
GTACGTCTGTCTATCCTGATGTCGTGACAGCCTCACGCTACATCGTGATTCACATCACAGTCCGTTAATATTAGTTCGAGAGGCGACAGGTGTTTTAATCACCGAAGCCCTCTTGAGCATGGCCAGGTGTCATGCAATGTATGAAAGGTGTCTATTTTAGGAGTGGCATCATGGCGGCTTTTACAATCGACTACGCGTCTGAATGGGTTCGTCACTTCCTACTTGTTATGACTTCATGGGAAAGATGTGGCACTGTGACATGGTTGATAGTGTCTTCCATGTAGGTACAGTTTTAGTTTATTAATAGTTGGTTTTTTCGTGGCCGGCGCTTACATAGATTTAGTTTTCGTTCATTTACTTGTTTTTTTAGTGGCTGGCGCCTATATAGATTCATTTTTCGTTTATTAATAGTTAGTTTTTCCGTGAGAAAAAGAGCGGCACTGTGACACTGCACTTTAAAGAACGCTAAGAATATGTAGGCCTAGCGGTCGTGTTGCTCTTCTAACCAAGAAGAGTGCCATGGGTTGATTCCAGCCCGATTCTGAGCGATTAAGGTCCATCCTTTTATAACCCATTGGGCCTCAATTAACAGAGAGAGAGAGAGAGAGAGAGAGAGAGAGAGAGAGAGAGACTCACCAGCAAATCGTGCGCGGCATTCCAGCCTCCTGAACGCCCTCCAATTGTCTTAAACACGTGGCATCTCACCTCTCCTTTGTCTCCTTGCACGGACGGGCCTGGAATTGTCTCTCTAAAGAGAGAGAGAGAGAGAGAGAGAGAGAGAGAGAGAGAGAGAGAGAGAGAGAGCTTTGAACGCCAGTAATGAGAGATAGGACCTTTCGCTGAAGCCATTGGTACGGTCTAGACTCTAGAGTCAAGAGTTCTAGACCGTAGTCACTGATGACTTTGGAGAACCCGCGCATTCCCGAAGGAGGGAATTCCTTCCCGTACGGGACACGTCACGGCCGAAGTGAGATTGGTATCTGACGGGAATCTCACGAAGGAGCAAGGCCCGATGGTTCCTCGATATGTCCAACATCCTGACAGCTATGAGCTTTTATACTGGTGGTCTTTATTCGCTCTCTCATTCGGTGTCCTGGGAAGATTTAACCGTTGGGTTGTCTTTATTTTTCTTTTAGTGGGGTGGTGGGGGGCTTGTGGTTCCTGGTGTAGGGGTTATGGGGAATTAAATATGTAGAGATTTTTATTCTTCATTTTTCTTTGGATGTTGTGTGAGACGAAGAAGGGGAAAATGAATTACTTTCAGGAACCAAAAATCGTAAATTTTATCAAATTCAAAAAACAAAACCGCCAAACTAATGTGAAACTGTGAAAGCAGTCTCCCTGCAGAGATGTCGAGCAATTGGAACTTCAAAAGTTCAAGCGAAGATGCAATGCTTTACTATCCTAATTCTATTCTCCTTGCATTTTAATATGTTTTTATCTCTTTATCAATTTATTAATTAATTTTTTTTTTTTAATAAGTGAGACCTCTTCTTTTTGAATTTCCCTTTACCTTTTCTTACTACTTCCTAATGAACACCATAATAATTCTTTGGAAGCTTGAATTTCAAGTCAATGGCCCCTGTGGTGGGCTTGTTCCATATGAATAGGGTTCATCTTCTGAATAATAATAATAATAATAATAATAATAATGATAATAATAATAATAATAATAATAATAATAATAATAATAATAATAATAATGATAATAATAATAATAATAATAATAATAATAATAAGAATAATAATAATAATAAGAAATTCACAACCTCTTGAAAAACAGTTTGTGTAATAAAAATCCACAATTATATAGTACACTGTATTACAAAGAAAAATGCAAAGGCATTTTACTTAGTAATGTAGTTTTACTATATAATTGTGGATTTTTATTACACAATAATATTAATAATAATAATATCAATGATAATAATAATAATAATAATAATAATAATAATAATGCAGTTGTAAATAATAATAATAATAATAACTCAGTTGTAAATACAATAATAATAATAATAATAATAATAATAATAATAATAATAATAATAATAATTCAATTGTAAATCTGTCATATTATGTCGTCCTCGGAAAACAAAACACTCCAACTCTCCTTCTTCGAGTCAGTCCTCGAGTCCTTATTAACAGCGTCGAGGAGGACCTTCCCCCATCGCCGAAGGGCGTAACCCAATCCTCCAAGTGGCGGACTTAACCCCTGAAGGTGGCGAAGGATTGTAAGGACCTCCTCAAACGACGAAGGATTGTAAGGGAAATCCTCAAGCGGCGGAGGATTGTAAGGGAATCCTCAAGCGACGGAGGATTGTAAGGACCTCCTCAAGCAACAGAGGACCTCGAGGACTTCGCTCGTCCTCTCGAGAGCGATTCAGAGACTTAGTCGTTATGAATACAGGATTATTCTCCCTTCGTAGTCGAAGGGCGTGACGTAATCCTGGAAATCGCGGGGCAGGAACTGGACGACTTCGTTCGTTCTATTGTGAGCGATTTAGCGACTTATTTTTTTAGCGACTTAGTCGTCCTGATGGCAAGAATATTCTTGAGCGGCAAAACTCCCCCGTCCTGAATTCCTGAATTCCCGAATTCAGGATTCCTCACAGACCGAGGAATGGGAATGGGATCCTTCAGAGGGCTCGAACTTCCTCCCGAGGAACGGATAGGATTCATCGCGAGCGCCGAATCTCCCGCGTCCTGAATTCCCGAATTCCCGAATTCAGGATTCCTCACAAACCGAGGAATGGGTATAGGATCCTTCTGAGGGCTCGAACTTCCTCCCGAGGAGCGGATAGGATTCCTCGCGAGCGGCGAATCTCTAGCGTCCTGAATTCCCGAATTCAGGATTCCTCACAGACCGAGGAATGTGTTTAGGATACTATTGAGGGCTCGAACTTCCTCCCGAGGAACGGATAGGATTCCCAGTGAGCAGCGAATCTCCCGCATCCTGAATTTCCGAATTTAGGATCCTTCCCAGACCGAGGAACGGGAATAGGATGAAACATCCTCCCGAGGAATGGATAGGATTCCTCACGAGCGGCAAAACTCCCACGTCCTGAATTTCTGAATTCCCGAATTCAAGATTCTTCCCAGACCGAGGAACGGGTATAGGATCATTGTGAGGGTCCTCGCGAGGAACGAACGGCGTTCCCACGAGAGACGGAGCGCACGTTCCCGCCGGAGGAGAGCTGAGGAGGAAAGCGGCGGTATCTGCGGCCAGGTCTACGGTTTCCGGAGCCACCGCAGGACACCTCGGATTACGAAGGGGCTGCGGCTGGATTTTTCCTTATTTTTTTTTTCTCCTTCCTCCTCCTCCTCCTCATCCTCCTCCTCCTCCTCCTCCTCCTCCTCCCCTTACGTTGAGTAAGGGGGGTGGGGGGATTTGAAGGGTGTGGGAGCTTTCGGGGTGAGTCCTACGAAAGGACCCAGAAGGATATAGGTAGAGGATTATAACTGTTGTAATTTGTCATTAATAATAATAATTGCATATTAAATATATATTGAAAATATATATACAAAGACTCATGGTATTATTATTATTATATTATTATTATTATTATTATTATTATTATTATTATTATTATTATTATTATTATTACAGAATAAAAACTGTTATTTCCATTTTACATCAAGATACTTGAAGCCCGTAAATGCCAAAGTATTCTAGATAATAATAATAATAATAATAATAATAATAATAATAATAATAATAATAATAATAATAATAATAATAATAATAATAATAATAATAATTCGGATCTTTACCACATACAAATATAGAATGATGATGATAATTAATAATACTAATAATGATAATTAATAATACTAATGATAATAATCTATTATTATTGTTACATGTTGAACTGATTTTTTCCTATTTTCACACAGTAATAATAATAATGATTTTTATTATTATTATTATTATTATTATTATTATTATTATTATTATTATTATTATTACATGTTCAACTGATGTTTCCCATCTTTTCATATACCTTAATAATAATAAAAATAATAATAAAGATAATATAGATAAAGTATCTAATCGATTAAACTGAAAAGTGTTAAACTATTTACTGATGCGCATCTGAAAAGACCTATACCCTGTCTTTCCTCAGGGGCCGGTAATCCATCATTTAAGGAGGAAAATCCTTTAAACAGACACCCCCCCCCTATTTTTTTATGGACATTTTTGGGGAGGGTTTTGCTCGTCTACTGTAAGTCTTCACAAAAAAAAAAAAAAAAAGTTTTAATTTCAAAAAATTAATTTTTGCAGTCGGGGACAAAACTCTAAGGATTTTACATGCCATATATGAACGGTGACATTATTATTATTATTATTATTATTATTATTATTATTATTATTATTATTATTATTATTATTATTATACAAAAGTATGAAAAGTGCCAGTTTATCATGTAAATAAAAAAAATAGATTATTATTATTATTATTATTATTATCATTATTATTATTATTATTATTATTATTATTATTATTATCATTATTATTATTATTCGAAAGAAGGAAAAACATTAGTCTAACGCGCAAATAAGAAATAAATAAATGCATAAATGAAGTAAATATTCTCAAAGTATTAAAAAAAGCAATGTTCTCTTTCTCAGAGAACCTTTAGTCAAAACTCGTCTTTGCCAAGATAATATTTATCAGATCTCATTCAGTTTCAAATGTTTTATTCCTCGTGAAATTTCAGTTCCAAAAAGCCAGACCTTCTTACAAAGAGAGAGAGAGAGAGAGAGAGAGAGAGAGAGAGAGAGAGATTGACATCCTAGAAATAATAATTGAAGTTGCGAATTAGTCATAAAAATATTGCAATATTGAAACTTTTTGAAATTCTGATTCTAATAAGTCATGCCCTATCTAAATTCTCATTAATTATATATATATATATATATATATATATATATATATATATATATATATATATATATTAATTCAGTTTCTGTTAAGTCATGCTCTATATAAATTCTCATTAAAAATTATATATATATATATATATATATATATATATATATATATATATATATATATATATATATATATATATATATATATATATACATAAATTAAACAAAATTAGATAAATAAACACTGATACATCACACCCAGAATAAACTCCTTACCACAGAAATATAAAAAAAAATGATTACGTAAATTGACTCCTTAAACCCACAGAAAAACGAAAAAATAAAATGAAAAATTAATAAAGTAGTTCTTAGGTTCCGGAAACCACAGTAGAATTATCCCGGCCAATCAGCCACCTTTTGTTGAGTTTATATTTCCCCAAATAGATAAAAAGGACCCAGCCAGCCTCCCTATAGTCGTTTTAGGCTTTCATGGGCCTAGTTTTACGGCCTCCTCGATTTTTCCTCTTCTTTTTTATACGTGATTTTTATTTATGGCTTGAAAGCGAGTTCATTTGTTCATTTCCGTTCGTTTCCTCTCGATCGTTTTATCTATTGGTTCCTAAATCTATTTTATTTTTATTTTTTCTGCGCGTTTTTAGTTTTCTGTGAAAGAAAATTATTGTGCTGGCTGTCTGTCCGTCCGCACTTATTCTTTCCGCAATTTTTCTGTCCACGCTTTAATCTGTCCGAACTTTATTCTGTCCGCACTTTTCTGTCCGCGCTTTAATCTGCCCAAACTTTTTTCTGTCCGCACTTTATTCTGTCTTTAATCTGTCGAACTTTATTCTGTCCGCACTTTTTTCTGTACGCACTTTAATCTGTCCGAACTTTTTCTGTCCGAACTTTATTCTGTCCGCACTTTTTCTGTAAGCACTTTTTCTGTCCGCACTTTATTCTGTCCGCACTTTAATCTGTCCGCAACTTTATTTTCTGCTTTTCGCACTTTTTCGGTCCGCACTTTTCAGTCCGCCCTCAGATCTTAAAAACTACTGAAGCTAGAGGGATGTAAATTGGTATGTTGATCATTCACCCTCCAATCATCAAACATACCAAATTGCAGCCCGCTAGCCTGAGTAGTTTATATTTTATTTGAGTTTAAAGTTAGCCATGATCGTGCTTCTGGCAACGATGTAGGATAGGCCACCACCGGGTCGTGGTTAAAGTTTCATGGGCCGCGGCTCTTACTGAATTATACCGAGACCACCAAAAGATAGATCTAATTTCGATGGCCTTTGTGTGCGTTTGTGTGTTTGTGTTACTTTCCGTGAGCTGCTTGTCAAATGATTGTGTCCGTATCAATGTTTGTTATTTGAGTGTTTATGTCTGTTTATTGATTAAAAAGTGTTTGTGTCGGTTTGTTACCTAAAAAGTGTTTGTGCCTGTTTGTTACTTAAAAAGTGTTTGTGTCTGTTTGTTACCTAAAAAGTGTTTGTGTCTGTTTGTGGCTTCTAATAACTCTGTGCTTTCAGAGCGTATTTGTGTTACACTTTCCGTTCTCTGCTTGTCAAAAAATTGTGTTCATATCAGTGTTTGTCACTTAAGTGTTTGTGTGTGTTTGTGGCTTCTCATATACTCGACGCTCTCAGAAATGACTTAAACATTTAGAGCTGAAAGATTTTCCCCATAAAGTATTTATCTTTTACATGAGGAAAAAAATTTGAAAGAATATGATAAAATAAACTTATATATATAGAATACATATATATATATAAATATATATATATATATATGTATATATATATAAAATACTGTATGTGTATACTGTCTCCCTCTGAGCATACAGAAGAGAAATTATAAGAGCTCTGTTCCCCAGGGCAAGACATTCCGGGTGGGGCTGGCTGGCTACCTCCCCTGAGGGGGTACATACATACTTTTGGACTATTTTTTTGAAGAGGGTCAGCTCCTTCTTCTGCCGGGTCTCCTGAGAGAGCAGTTGCCTGTAGGGCACCAATTAGCATACCCAGTCCCCGTTAAAAGGCTTGTTTTGCCGGGCAGGTGTGTGTGCGTGTGTATGTGTGTATGCGTGAACTTCGGTCAATCATTGTTGCACGGCTCAGATCAGCTAGCTTCTTGCTGGAGTGGTCTGTCCAGGCTTTGGTCTGGAATGGACGCTTTTGTTTTCAACCTGTGATGCATCCAAACGCCAGGTTTCACCTTGAAATTACTGGAATGAAGTGTCAAGATTCCAGGTTTTTACTTGGGACTGACTGGAATGATGTATCAAGATTCCAGGTTTCAGCTTGAAATTACTGAAATGATGTATAAAGATAACTGGAATGATACATAAAGATTCCAGATTTCAACTTGAGAATGACTGGAATGATGTATCAAGATTCCAGGTTTCTACTTGGGACTGACTGGAATGATGTATAAAGATTCCAGGTTTCAATTGAAATTACTGGAATGATGTGTAATTCCAGGTTTCTACTTGAAATTGACTGGAATAATGTATAAAGGTTCCAGGGTTCATCTTGAAATTGACTGGAATAACGTATAAAGATTCCAGGTTTCATCTTGAAATTGACTGGAATGATGTATAAAGATTCCAGGTTTCAACTGGAAGCTGTCTGGAAAGATGTATCCATATTCAGTCTCTAGGTTTTAACTTAGACTGACTGGAATGCTGTATCCAGATTCCAGGTTGTTGTGGAAATTCTTACGGTTTCAGCTGACAAGTCCTCTTTCTTAATATCAAACTGAGGCCTCAGTTTCTGATCTGAGTTCTGATGTGTGAGCTTAAAGTTTCAAGATCGTGTGAGGTCATTTTGTTCCCTTGATTTAACAGAAACAACAATTTACTGAGTTTGTCTAAATCCAGTAATATTTCTGCTTTGATAGGTCTAATATTCCGTTGAAAGTCTTAAGAATTTCATGCCTTTTAATGAGTCTGAACTACATGATACTGGCCAGTCTTGTTTACTCTACACGCACACACACACACAAACATGAAACTGGCAAGAAATAACTTCCATACCTTCATAAGTCTTCAAAGTTTTAAACCTTCGTAACTTCTCGCAGTTAGCTGGAGAAGACTACTAGCTGGAGAAGACTACAGTTTTAAAAGCGTTGGCATGGACTCTTCTCCTGAGAAACCCTTAATTGGGTCGATCTCTCTCTCTCTCTCTCTCTCTCTCTCTCTCTCTCTCTCTCTCTCTCCATAACCGAAAACATCCAAACCTCTTCAACTCTCTTGCATGTCTCTTTCTTCTTCTCCTTTACAGTAACCAAGCCTCGACAACCTCACCGTGAGTCAGGCACAAAATTCATTTTTTTCACCCTATCCCTGACACTGGTAGGCCTACCCTCGAGCACATAATATGAACGAGGAGACTCTTGTAAAGTATAAAAGGCCCAAGACGTAGTGTTTGCTCTCGAGGATTACTTGTGACTACGCTCTGTCACACACCTGCCACCCTTGGGAGTCCCAGAGGCTTAACCTGCCCAGATTTACAATTGTCCACCTCTAGGCTTACTCTAAAGCCTTTTCCATTCAACTCTTCTTCTTCTCCTTTTCATTCGGAGGCCTACGCCCGAATGGGAGGAGGAGGATGATGAGGACCTCCGTCCTTTTTGATTGTGGTGTATTCTTGGCGTCCCAAAAGGTTTCATTTTTCCTTTCTCCTTTTCTATCAATGAATTTTGATGAGAGCTTTTATGAGCTGTAATAAGTTTTCTTTCAGGATTGTGTGTGGGTATGTTCTTCGTCATTAAACCTGACTGCATGATATGTTTGGCTGGTAAACAAATGTTTGTAAGCAGGAAATAATTCATGAATATTATTCTTCTTTGGTATACTTAAAGAATAAAAAAATAATGTTTATCTTCAGGTATACATGCTCAAAAATTTACAACAGCAGATTTTACACTCAATCTGACTTTTGAGCTAAGATTTCTGACATAACATTGCGTTTGAAACTACTGTATAGAACTAGTAAAAGATTTTGCGTCCAGTCAAAAAATTACTTTCTCTCTCTCTCTCTCTCTCTCTCTCTCTCTCTCTCTCTCTCTCTCTCTCTCTCTCTCTCACAAAATGATAGCTCTCACTCAAAAATGGAGCTCTCTCTCTCTCTCTCTCTCTCTCTCTCTCTCTCTCTGGGGGTTGACCTCAGATCAGCCGCAAAAGACCCAGCAGGAGTAAGCAATTTAAGGCCGCTTAGGACCCACATCCGAAAACCCCCCGCACCATAAATTAAGAGGTCGACCCCCCCCCCAAACAGCCCACCACCCACAGCTACGCCCTCGCCCAGGTGAGAGCCGCGAACAAGGTGAGATTCTCCCCTTGGGGTCCCGATCCGAAAGAAAGGCTCCGCGAAGATAAGCCCCTGGATTATTGGAGCCCTCGGAGCTTTTCCCCTTTGTTTGCAGTGTTCAAAGTCCTCCTTGTGAAGCTTTTTTTTTTTCTGACGTCAGGAGAGAAAAACTTCCGTCTTTAGGGGGTGGGTTTTTCACACAAGGAAGGAAGGTCCATCTTGGTTTTTCAGACGCTGAAGGCGAATTGTTTGTGGCTGTGTTTTTCCGTGTTTGTGTAAAGTTTTGTTTATTGACTGCAGTTGAAGGCAAACAAACAGATCTTTTCGGGAATGGTTTTATGGATTGTTTATGTTTGTGGGGGAATTTTCTACTGCTACCGTAATCGGGTTTTATGATTTTGATTCGAACTCTTAATTTACGGATATGAAGTCAAAACACGAATTATTATTATTATTATTATTATTATTATTATTATTATTATTATTATTATTATTATTATTATTATTATTATTATTATTAATGAAGTTTGCTTGACAGAGGGTCTTCTGAGATATTATTATTATATTATTATTATTATTATTATTATTATTATTATTATTATTATTATTATTATTATTATTATTATTATTATTATTCTGTTTAATAAAGTTTGTCTGAGAGACTGTCGTCTTCCAAATTATTATTATTATTATTATTATTATTATTATTATTATTATTATTATCATAATATAAAACCTGTCAAATAGCTCTGGCACTTCCAAAAAAATTAATTACCATATTTGAAAATTATTATTATTATTATTATTATTATTATTATTATTATTATTATTATTATTATCATGCGAAACTTGTCAAATAATGACACGACAATATTTGAAAAATTATCATTATTATTATTATTATTATTATTATTATTATTATTATTATTATTATTATTATCATCATCATCAATCTACTAAACGTATACCTACATTTAAAAAGTTGGAGCAACAAAAATAATGGACAGATAACCGAATTCGAAATGAATGTGACAGGAACATTTTTGTCATGTGACAGTTTTTCCAAATCGATTGTCATCCAGGATGAGTCGAAACGATTCACATGAGTACAATTAAACTTTTTAAAACACTTGTCGAGAGTTTTTTTTTATGGCGAAACTTTTTTTTTTTTGGTGGGCGGTTCAGCGGTGGTTGAACGCCTCCAAGGGCGTAGTTCTTGAAGGGTTAAGTAGGGCGGGAAATAGAGAGAGAGAGAGAGAGAGAGAGAGAGAGAGAGAGAGTTTTTAAGGTTGAAATGTCTTAAGGTTGAAATGTCTTTTGTTAGTTATGAGAATGTTTTGAATGTTAAAACTTAGTTCTTGAGAGAGAGAGAGAGAGAGAGAGAGAGAGAGAGAGAGTTTTTAAGGCTGAAATGTCTTTTGTTAGTTATGAGAATTTTTAGAATGTCAAAACTTAGTTCTTGAGAGAGAGAGAGAGAGAGAGAGAGAGAGAGAGTCATAAATCCTTGAAACTTTTCTGTAAGAGAATACGAAATTAATATCTGTAAGAGAATAGAGAAATTTATATCGTTTAGAGAGAGAGAGAGAGAGGAGAGAGAGAGCTGATATTCCCAGCTATTCTAGGTTTGCGTTAAAACCCAATTTGGATCCGTAATTAGAAAGCTGAAGGTTAGCTCTCTCTCTCTCTCTCTCTCTCTCTCTCTCTCTCTCTCTCTCTCGGAAAAAGGGAAGCATCCATGTGGACCGCCAAAAGGTCCTATAAAATAGAAGAAAAAAAAAACTCAGAATCCCGAGCCGTGCATCTCAAACCCCAGATTAAGATCTCACACACCCTGTATTGTTTCCATAGATCCCCAACCCATTTTTACCTGCGAGGATGTCCGCCCGTTCGTCCATAAACCGTTCAGGTAATGGATGCTTAAGGTAAGCGCTGGACACACGAATTACACATTCTCTCTCTCTCTCTCTCTCTCTCTCTCTCTCTCTCTCTCTCTCTCTCTCTCTCTCTGGAATCTTTATAATATTCATACGTCAGGAAAGGAACACTGAGATTATTTTAATTCTCTCTCTCTCTCTCTCTCTCTCTCTCTCTCTCTCTCTCTCTCTCTCTCTCTCTCTCTCTCTCATTTGGACTTACGGAGCGAGGGTTCTTTCAAGTCCTTTCCTCTCCGGACTCTACTAAGAATACTTTTAAGTCCGTAAAGATTGCCAGTCCCGTCGACCTTTGCATTTAAGGTTTTTCTGTCGTACGTAAGTATTGTTAGATTACGCCAGTTAGTTTCTTTATTTGCATTTTTATGTTATTATTAATTAATATTAGTAAAATTGATAAACCATTGAACTTAAAAAACTCATTGACAAAACCAAAATATCTGAAATAATTATCAGAAAATTATCAGAAAAAAGTTAAGTTTTCATCACCTCAGCTTATCCAAATAACTTATGCAGTGAAACTATGCAACGCCAAGTCGATAAAACCAAACAACTAAATAAACCAGTAAAACCAAAATAAAACCAGAGCAATAAAACTGATAAAACCGAACTACGTAATAAAACCAACATATGAAATAATTATCAGGAAATTAAAATTAAAATAAATAAATCAAGTGCTTATTACCTTTGTTTGTCCAAGTATCTTATGCAGTGAAACTATGCAACGCCAAGTTAATAAAACCAAATAACTAAATAAACCAGTCAAACAAAACAAAACAAAAAAAAAAACAGCGCAATAAAACCTATAAAACCGAACATCTGAAAAGCAGGTCGTGAGATGCTATCGACGGGTCAGATCAGAGAAGGTCACAGCCTCCCAAAATTTTGACACCCTGGTCCTAAAACCTCTTTCGTCCACCCTTCCTCTTTTTATCTCTCTCTGGGCATCTCTTCAGTAAGTCCCCGGCCTCTGGAAAGACCCAGATAAATGCCCAGATAAACAGCCTGATGCCCAGCTGGGTAATGCTTCGTTTAGTGAAATGGTCGACAAACATCTTGAGTAATTTTAGTGAGTTTAAAATCTGCAGCTTTTCTTAAATGTTTTGTTTCTTGTTTATCTTTGAAATGCCCAGATAAATACCCAGATACCCAGCTGGGTAATGCCCCTTTTCGTGAAAGGGTTAACAAACATTTTGGGTAATTTTATTGGGTTCAAAATCTACAGTTTTTTTAAATCGGGTAAATGATAAGCTGGGTAATGCCCCTTTTCGGGTTAACAAACATTTTGGGTAATATTCGTGATTTTAAAATCTTCAGCTTTTCTTTAATGTTTTGTTTCTTGCTAATGCCTCGTTTTTTCTTTAATGTTTTGTTTCTTGTTTATCT
>NC_089761.1:34506772-34659272 GCF_040412425.1 Macrobrachium rosenbergii | reverse complement strand
CCCTAACATTCCCACATCCTTCCCTCACCTCTCCTTCCTCCCACACGACTTCTTCCTCTCCTTCTTCTTCTTTTTATCACAGGCGCACCATCTTTTTCCCCGCTTCGTCTAATTTTTATACTCCCGACAAAGATTCGGAGATACGACGGCGGGTAGGGACGTGATTTGGTCTGAGATTGATAGAGGAGGGCGAAAATCTCTCTCTCTCTCTCTCTCTCTCTCTCTCTCTCTCTCTCTCTCTCTCTCTCTCTCTCCTTACCAGCTCCGACTAACGGGACGAATTACCTAACATGCTGAAGAAACCCAACACACCTTTGCAATCCCTCGCTCAGGAGAGAGGAGTCCTACGGGAGAGAGGAGTCCTACAGAAGAGGTGTCCCACAGCATAGGAGTTCTACAGGAGATAATAGTCCTACAGGAGAAGAGTCCTTCAGGAGAGAGAGGAGTCCTATAAGAGATAGGATCCCACAGGAGAGAGGAGTTCTGCAGAAGAATCCCACAAGGAGAGGAGTCCCACAAGAGAGAGGAGTCCCACAAGAGATGGGAGTCCTACAGGAGATGAGAGTCCTATAGAAGAAGAATCCCACAGGATAGGAGTCCTATAGAAGAAGGGAGTCCTATAGAAGAAGGGAGTCCCACAGGAGTTGGGAGTCCCACAGGAGTTGGGAGTCCCACAGGAGTTGGGAGTCCTACCGGAGTTGGGAGTCCCACAGGAGTTGGGAGTCCCACAGGAGTTGGGAGTCCCACAGGAGTTGGGAGTCCCACCGGAGTTGGGAGTCCCACCGGAGTTGGGAATCCTACAGGAGTTGGGAGTCCTACAGGAGTTGGGAGTCCTATAGGAGAAGAATCCCACAGGATAGGAGTCCTATAGAAGAAAGGAGTCCTACAGGAGAGAGAAGAGTTCTAAATGAGAGGAGTCCTACATGAGAGAGAGAGAGAGAGAGAGAGAGAGAGAGAGAGAGAGAGAGAGAGAGCCAAACCTGTTTCCTACGCGCCCCTGCGGCCGTATTTGTTTCTGGCCGACGTCCTTATCACAGCGCTCATCGAAGGGCCCCGTCTTTAGCAGGCTATCCTCCTCTGTATCTTGCATGTCCTGACTTCATATTTGTTTTGGCTTTTTTCAAAACATTCTTTTTTCTTTTTTCGGAACGCCGAGATCGGAGCCATTAAGTCTGCCGTTTTGGAAAAGTTTAGTTTTTTATTTATTTATTTATTTAATTTTAGTTTTTTTTAGTATTCTGTAAAAGAAAACTATTGTGCCGGCTTTGTCTGTTCGTCCGCACTTTTTCTGTCCATACTTTTTCCTGTCCGAACCGCACTTTTTCTGTCCGCCCTCATATCTTAAAAACTACTAAGGCTAGAGGGCTGCAAATTGGTATGTCGATCATCCACCCTCCAATCATGAAGTATACCAAATTGCAGCCGTCTAGCCTCATTGGTTTTTATTTTATTTAAGGTTAAAGTCAGTCATAATCGTGCGACTGGCAACGATATAGGCGAGGCCACCACCGAGCCATGGTTCGAGTTTCATGGGGCGCGGTTCATACATCATTATACAGAGACCACCGAAAGATAGATCTATTTTCGGTGGGTTTGATTATACGCTTTACAGAAAACTCGATTGCGACGAAGAATCTTCGGCGCATTTTTGACTTTTTTGTAGACCTTTATTCTCGGTGGGATATGTTTGAAATAAACAGATGTGAGACATTATCATCGCGTTTGTTATTTTTCTCTTGTTTTGTTATATTATTCAAATGATTTGCAATCACAAATAACCGAAAGATAAATCTCCTAATATGCTTATATATTAAGATCAGAATCAAGTAAAAAATGCGCCGAAGTTTCTGTACAGCCGAAAATAGATCTATCTTCCGGTGGTCTCGGTATAATGCTGTATGAGCCGCGCCCCATAAAACTTTAACCATGGCCAGTGGTGGCCTATCATATATCGTTGCCAGAAGCACGATTATGGCTAACTTTAACCTTGAATAAAATAAAAACTAAAGAGGATAGAGGGCTGCAATTTGGTAAATTTGATGACTGGAGGGTGGATGATCACCATACCAATTTGCAGCCCTCTAGCCTGAGTAGTTTTGAAGACCTGAGGGCGGAGAGAAAAAGTGCGGACAGAATAAAGTGCGGACGGACAAACAAAGCCGGCACAATAGTTTTCCTTTACAGAAAACTGAAAATGAGGAGGATGATATAACATGCACGCCCGCTTGTGTTTGCGTGTGTGCTTGTGTGTGGTTGCTTGCGTGCGTTTGAGAGTAATTTATAGGAGTAAGGGGGGGGGCGGGTTTCGGGGGTGGGGGGTGGGAGCGCCGAGCCATTAGCAAATGTCATTTCTCTCAGCAGAAACCCAAAGGTTTATGATTCAGTCGTTAAGTTGATGCTGGTAATAAGGTCATCGACTCTGCTATACGCAACGCCTTCTACAACTCTCGCCTGCTCACGGAAGCGAGTTCTTTTGAATCACGTCAAGAAGTCCTTTGCCTCTCTCTCTCTCTCTCTCTCTCTCTCTCTCTCTCTCTCTCTCTCTCTCTCTCTCTCTTTATGGAAAGCAGCCTGTACGTTGACCTCTGATCTTCCGGGCGCCCTATTTGGAATTCGATAAATCTCACTTATTGTTATTCGCAGTCTTATCCATTGGCTCACGTGTAAGTATACTCCTTATTTGCAACGTGTTCAGCTTCAATCGCGTGTTGGGAGGAAGAGTTTTTTTATATATAAATCAAGTAAAATATGGGTGGAAGTTTCTTCGGCGCATGAAACTAACCACGGCCCGGTGGTGGCCTATGCTACATCGTTGCAGAAGCACGATTATGGCTAACTTCAACTTTAAATAAAATAAAAGCTACTGAGGCTAGATGGCTGCAATTTGGTATGTTTGATGATTTGAGGCTGGATGATCAATATGCCAATTTGCAGCCCTCTAGCCTCAGTAGTTTTTAAGCTCTGAAGGCGGACAGAAAAAGTGCGGGACGGGACAGACAAAGCCGGCACAATAGTTTTCTTTTACAGAAAACTAAATAAACAGGCAAAAAGTCTGTTGCATGTTAGAGATTCCATCTAACCATAAATAAAAGAAGAAATTTGGTCGCATGATGAAAGCATTCCGTTCAATTATTATTATTATTATTATTATTATTATTATTATTATTATTATTATTATTATTATTATTATTATTATTATGGAAGAAGCCCACCAAAGAGGCAATTGACTTGCAATTCATGGTGTTCATTAGGAAAAAGTAACAGAAGGTAAAGGGAAATACAGAAAGAAGAGATGTCGTTTATTAAAAAGTAAAAAAATTAATAAATTAACAAGCAAATAAAAATGCATTAAAATGCAATGAGAATAGTATTAGGAAAATAACCAATAGCCGAGTTCAGAGGCATTTCGCCTCGCCAATCAAGAAAGAAGGATATATATTGCTGTTGGTGGCGTTCAGTCTGATTAAAAAGGGAGAAAATTATAAGAATAATACAAAATCGCCGGCCATGCGCCGAACCAGTCAACTGGTCATTCCAGAATTCAGTTCCTGGAAACATCTAGCAAGCAAACCTTCTGCCCAACGCAATGGATCTTCTTCTGGAACTCAAACACCTCGAAGTAGTCAGTCCTGGAAGCATCCAGCGAACAGGCCAACTGTCCGATTTTATGTGGTTCATCTGGACCTCAACCGCTGGAAACGTCTGGCGAACCAACGGAATTTCCAGCGGATTGGCACTTCTAGAACTCAAATGCCTGGAATAGATCAGTCCTGAAAGTGTCTGGTGAGCCACCTGCTGTCCGACGCATTGGTCCTTCCTCTGGAAATCAAACGCCTGGAAGAAATCAGCCCTGGAAACGTCTGGTAAACCAGCTGACTGCCCAACGCACTGTCCATATGTCCCTTCTTTTAGAGTTTAAACGCCTGGAAGGAATCAGCCCTGGAAACATTTAGTGCATGGACTGACTATCCGACGCCATTGTTCCTTCTGTAACTCAACGCCTAGAAGAAATCCTTCCTGGAAACGTCTGGCGAACCACCTGACTGTCCGACGCATTTTTCCTTCTGGAACTCAATCGCCTGGAAAAAATCATTCCTGGAAGCGTCTGGCGAACCAATAAACTGTCCAGCTCTTTTGTCCTGGAACTCAATCCCTGCAAGGCCCGGTCTAACAGACCGAATGTCCGCCGACCAAAGTCCGCCCATCTGGAACTCATCCCCTACAAGAATGACCACGCAAGAGCCACTGGAGCGAAGGCGGAGCTCCCACCGGGACGGAGGGAGAATCGATTAACTTTCCAGGCGTCCAGGTTATTGGAACTCCATATTCCCATGACTGTTAATGACGTTCTTCGGATTTACCTGCGATTATTAGTCCGGGGGCGAGGTGGGAGGGGTTTCTCGGGAGGCTAGCGGGTCCTTTAGGGAGAGGAAAAAGTGAAATTAACTCTCGTTAAGTGGGGAGAGATGGATGGATTGCTTTGGGAGAAGAAAACCGCGCGTTCGAGGTTAATGAAAAGATTTGGAAAATCTCTTGAGGTTTTTCGTGATTACTTTTTTTTGGGTTAGTTTCTGAAATGATAGACGAAGGTTATTATTATTATTATTATTATTATTATTATTATTATTATTATTATTATTATTTATTATTATTATTATTATTATTATTATAGTTGAATCACACCACTGATTTTGGTAACAAATTCTTGAAATAACCGAAGATAATTTTGTACTATTATTAGAATTATTGTCAAAATTATTATTATTATTATTATTATTATTATTATTATTATTATTATTATTATTATTATTATTATTATGGTTGAATCATACCTATGATTTTGGTAGCAAATTCTTGAAATAACTGGCAGTTTTTGTTATTATTATTATTATTATTATTATTATTATTATTATTATTATTATTATTTATTATTATTATTATTATTATTATCATAGTAGAATCACGCCGCAGATTTTGGTAGCAAATTCTTGAAATAAGATTGTAATTTCTTATTATTATTATTATTATTATTATTATTATTATTATTATTATTATTATTATTATTATTATTATTATTATTACTGATAAGGAGACTCGAGCAGGTTCTCGAAAGCTCTCGCTTGTAGATATATTTCTTATATATATTTTTACATTTACACAATCGTGGATTTCTTCACCATTTTAGTGACTCGTGCTATTATTATTATTATTATTATTATTATTATTATTATTATTATTATTATTATTATTATTATTATTACCGGAACCAAACCAGGGAATTCAACATCACCAAATTCATAAATTTACCCAAGCAATTGCTCTTTTTAAAACGCTAAATACCGCTAAAAAGTGCCGCTTACTTCAGAAACACCCCCACCTGTGCCAAGTGCGGACACCATTGACTTAAAGACCACCTTAAACCCCTTTCTCTTCCGCTAAGTAGGTGACGGAAAAGTGCCAGTGAAATCCTTGACACTTTGGCCAGGTTAAAAATATCTGGAAGCACATTTCCAGTTAGACAAAGGTTAATCTCGGGAAATCGACTTTTGTTATAATACGCTGGAAGATCTAGGTTTGCGATGGGGTTCTTGTCTTAATATGATCATAATAATAATCCAGTTAGACAAAGGTAGTCTTTTTTATTTTGCGATTATTAAATCGACTTTATTATTTTATGGCTATAGGTTCTTGTCTTAATAATAATAAAATAAAAATGATAATAATAATAATAATAATATGATGGATTTCTTGTCTAAATAATAATAATAATAATAATAATAATAATAATAATAATAATAATAATGTGATGGGGTTCTTTCTTAATTCTCCTCGTTCGTCTGAGACTAAGAGATCTGAGGTTTTGTCGATAGTAATAATATGATGGAGTTCTTGTCTAAATAATAATAATAATAATAATAATAATAATAATAATAATAATAATAATAATAATAATAATAATAATAATAATATATACCCACAGCAGCATGAGTCCTGAAATAGGGAAGCTAATCCACAGTTGTTTATGGGTATAAATGTATTCAAAAATAAATCTAAACAGAGAACTTTTGGAATCTGTTCGAATCGCCTTTTCCAACAAATACCCAAAAGTTCTCTCTACAGATTTATCTTTAAATATATTTGTACCCATACACAACTGTGGATTTGTTTCTCCAATAATAATAATAATAATAATAATAATAATAATAATAATGATAATAATAATAATAATAATAATAATAATAATAATAATAGGTCTTCAATTGTGAAGGTACCATGTAGAAAATTTTCAAATGATTGTCTCGTATTCCTTGCATATTTTTATCATTTTTTCATTAAGGAATTGTCATATGGAGCTTGATGGGGAGAGGCGGTGCAGGGGCGAGGGGGTGTGGTTAGAGGTGAATTGGAGGGGTAGGGGTTTTAGGGGGCGTGCTGATGAAGAATAGGACTTATTTCTCCCCCATCTTTAGGGAGATAACATCTACGTCATCAGGTATCTCCCCTAGACTCCTCCCTAGATCTCATTAAAATCTTTGCGTATGTTTTTTTTTCTCTCTTTCTCAGCGTGTGATTGATTTCTCTCTCTCTCTCTCTCTCTCTCTCTCTCTCTCTCTCTCTCTCTCTCTCTCTCTCTCTCTCTCTCACATAATGCGCCTGAATTTAGGACATGTATACATACATGGTAATTTCTCTTAACAGTTCAGCACGCTGTTTTTTTTTTTATTTTTTTAGGTCCTATAGAATCAAAACCTTTTCATTTTTCAATTAATTAATAGATAATTAGTTCATTAACTGATAGATAATGATCTCAAATACATAAAACAAATGAGAACGTAAATGTCTCATTTTTGGTACCTGAACAATTCTTGTATATTTCACAAAGATTAATTCTACAGTATTTTTTTTTTTGTATGTCTTATAAGATCGATCCTGTAGTCATATTCAAACGTAATATTATTTCACTAGTCAGTCTCATTATCAATTATTTATATTCCACTGTAATTTAACAAAAACGTATTTAATATAGTAAGATACTGAGAGATATCTTAGGTAAGTTACATTTCAATCAACTTTACTCAGACATTTGAAACATCTTCGGGTCTCTGGCAACTCAGAATCCTGATGACGTCACTGCGTGCCGAAAGGCCAGCGGTAGTGACCCTCTCGGGAACTCTTGCTGATTGCGATGCCAATGAAAGACAAAAACGCTCATATATGTGCGCTCGCGCGCGCTGCCATCGGACTTCGCAGTTCATTAACATTTTGACCAACAACTGGGATCGTAATTTAATTCGTAGCAGGGGACTTTGTTGGATGTCCTGAGGGCGGAGTTAGGAGGCGGAGTTGAAGGTGGAGGAGTAAGTGGTTGAGGATCAGTCGAAGGACGGCAGGATATTATTCTCCTCCTACTGTCCTTTCTGTTACTGATGTTCCCTCCTCCTTCTTTACCTCCTCCTCGTGCTCTTCTTCCCTCATAAATTTCATTTTGCCATTATTTGTTTCTCGTTATCAAAACAGTAGGCATTTCTGCTCTTATTTCCTCTTCCACTCTTTCTTCTTTCAGTTTCTCATTCTTCTTCTCTTGTTTATCATCTTTCTCTTCTTCCTTTCCTCCCCTCAACTATTTTCCTCCTCCTCCTCCTCCTCCTCCTCCTCCTCCTCCTCCTCCTCCTCCTCCTCTTTTTTCCATGTCAAGACTTCATTTCTCTATCATTCTGGCTTACTGTCAAAGGGTATGAAGACTTATTAGGATATCTCCTTCCCACTATCAACCCCCATCCTTCTTATCCTCCTCCTCTTCCTTTCCTCCATTTTATGACCATTCGCTTCTCGATCACTCCATCCACAGCATCTTAATTGGCTAATTTATCCCTGCGTCCTATCGTCTTTCCAGTAGGTCTTCGCGAGCGAAGTGCCTCATTCCAGGAGTAATAAATGGGACTCCTGGATTCACTGACAGGCTCTTTTGATTCCTAAACTGGCGATTCTTGTTGGTGCTGCGAGAGTCATGTTGTTGTTCTTGTTGTTCTATGTTGTTGTTGTTAGATTAGTTTAGCCTCGTGCCATCATGGGCTCTTGAAGGTTATTTGTGAAGCCTGGAAATGATGTTAGTATCTCTGAGACTAATTTTGACTAAGTAAGGACTGGTTTCCAATAGACGTCTAAAGACAGGACACATTTTGGACAATACAATTTTTAAGAATACGATTCTCTCTCTCTCTCTCTCTCTCTCTCTCTCTCTCTCTCTCTCTCTCTCTCTCTCTCTCTCTCTCTCTCTCTCAAAACTTGCTGACACTACCAAAGGAAACATTTTGGACAATACAGCTACCCATAGTTTTAAGAAAACATTCTCTCTCTCTCTCTCTCTCTCTCTCTCTCTAAACAATAATATTTTCACATTCTCTAAACAACAATATTTTTTCAAGACAAATTTCAATATAACTCTCTCTCTCTCTCTCTCTCTCTCTCTCTCTCTCTCTCTCTCTCTCTCTCTCTCTCTCTCTCTCTCTCTCTCTCAACAATAATATTTTCATATTCTCTTACAGAAAAGCTTCAAGGAAAAAGTCTCAAGAATCTGTAACTACTCTCTCTTCTCTCTCTCTCTCTCTCTCTCTCTCTCTCTCTCTCTCTCTCTCTCTCTCTCTCTCTCTCTCTCTCTCTCTCTCTCTCTCTCTCAGATCTTATTTACGTTAAAAAAAAACCCAACCTGGAACGGAAACATCTAATGAAAACTATTTATTTCCCCTTTTCCAGGACGTCGTGAGAGCAGCTTCCAGCACCATCTTCGTGGCCACCAGAGGTCGAGCCAACTTCCGAAGTGTGAGGGTACTGGTGCCCTCCAGCTGGAACGTGGCCTTATGCCCCTCGCTGGGGGACCTGCAGTCGACGAGAGGAGAGACCTGGGACGGCGCTGACCTCAGGGTGACCCAGGGAAGGCACCCACGACACGGACCCAGGCCATGGACTTTGCATACCAAGGGATGCGGGCAGACTGGAGATTACATCTCGCTCGGGCACGATCTGCTTCTCTCTAATGACACGATTATTAATGGTGAGTGGGATCGAGTTTGGGTAAACGTGGTTTTTTCATTCTCCTGCAGGTTTCAATTTCCGTGTCACTTGTGACGGACTGTGTGAGTGTGGAAGCGTATGTGTGGATGTACTGTGTACGTAATACGCATGCGTACACACACACACACATGTACACACACATGCAAAGGGAGCAAGACTAGGATGGTTCCTACTAAATGATAAACGTTATTGGAATAGTATAACCAAAATATGGAGTATAATATATATAAATATAATTCAGACAGTAAATCCTTCCAGAAATGAACCTGAGGTAGTAAACCTTTTAGGGATTTCAGACTGGGGCAGTGAACCCTTGAGGGATCGCAGAGGTAATTTACAGGTAGTAAACCTTTTTCAGAGGTAACTCAGAGGTAGCAAACCTTTTCCAGAGGTAACTCAAAGGTAGTAAACCCCTTTCAGAGGTAGTAAACCTTTTTCAGAGGTAACTCAGAGGGAGTGAACCTTTTCCAGAGGTAACTCAGAGGTAGTAAACTCTTTCAGATGTAACTCAGAGGTAGTGAACCTTTTCCAGAGGTAACTCAGAGGTAGTGAACCCTTTTCAGAGGTAACTCAGAGGTAGTAAACCTTTTTAAGAGGTAACTCAGAGGTGTAAACCTTTTCAGAGGTAACTCAGAGGTAGTAAACCCTTTTCAGAGGTAACTCAGAGGTAGTAAACCTTTTCCAGAGGTAACTCAGAGGTAGTGAACCCTTTTCAGAGATAACTCAGAGGTAGCGAACCCTTTTCAGAGGTAACTCAGAGGTAGTGAACCCTTGAATTTATCTAGGAAGGGAAGCAGAGTTCTTACCCACCTGGCGTGAAATGTGGTGAGTGATTTAACCAAGTCAATGGATCATTACCTGCTTAGGATTTACGCTCCGACAGCCTGGGACTCATTACCTGGGTGTGTGCTCAGAGAGAGAGAGAGAGAGAGAGAGAGAGAGAGAGAGAGAGAGAGTCAATAGTTTTAAACTCTTGAAACTTTACTATAAGAGAACAAGAAATAATTTTATATATACTGTATATATATATATATATATATATATATATATATATATATATATATATATAGAGAGAGAGAGAGAGAGAGAGAGAGAGAGAGAGAGAGAGAGAGAGAGAGAGAGAGAGAGAGAGAGAGTCAGTCAATAGTTTTAAATCCTTGAAACTTTACTGTAAGAGAACACGGAAATAATAGTGTTGAGAGAGAGAGAGAGAGAGAGAGAGAGAGAGAGAGAGAGAGAGAGAGAGAGAGAGAGAGAGAGAGAGAGAATAGTTATAGATTCTTGAAACTTTTTCCTTGAAGCTTTTTTCTGTAAGAGAACACGAAAATAATATTGTTGAGAGAGAGAGAGAGAGAGAGAGAGAGAGAGAGAGAGAGAGAGAGAGAGAGAGAGAGATCAAAATACCTGGGGAATGAATCCTCCCCTCCATGTGTGGGATTACTTCGTCGGGAGTGAAACAGGTACTAGACGTTACTATCTTACCCCATAAACTAAAGAGAGAAGAGAGAGAGAGAGAGAGAGAGAGAGAGAGAGAGAGAGAGAGAGTCAGTCAAAATTAATTGAAAACAGCTTTTATCATAAGAATTCCATTTCTAAATGAAAATACATTTTAAAAATTCGACAAAAATTAGCTGCAGATAACCATTACGCCATCGCTTATAATATCGACTCATTCGACGTGAATAATACTTCATCCCTGTCGACGCACTGACGTATTCGACACTTATAAATCAAAAGGGCTTCGATAACCTCGTTGAGAGAGAGAGAGAGAGAGAGAGAGAGAGAGAGAGAGAGAGAGAGAGAGAGAGAGAGAGATGCTGATGAATCACCATCATGAATTACTATGATAAAGCCCCTTTCTACCTCCGTGGTATCAGTATATCATTTTGGCCGCAGAGATTCCTGCGTGAGGCCACGGCGGAGATTTAGAAGGGTGGGCCCAGGGTAACTAAGGGACGTATCCCCTGTAAAATTGGACTTCAACTAAGTATATTTCGGTTTTGAGGCTTAGAATTGGACTTCAACTAAGTATATTAGGTTTTTGAGGCTCAAAATTGGACTTCAACGAAGTATATTACGTTTTTGAGGCTTAGACTTGGACTTCAACTAAGTATATCACGTTTTTGAGGCTTAAAATTGGACTTCAACTAAGTATATTACGTTTTTGAGGCTTAAAATTGGACTTCAACTAAGTATATTACGTTTTTGAGGCTTAGAATTGGACTTCACCTAAGTTTACTACGCTTCGAGGCTTAAAATTGGACTTCAACTGAGTATATTACGTTTTTGAGGCTTAACAGTGGACTTCAACTAATTATATCACAATCTGGAGGCATAATTCTCCCATTTTGATAAGTTTTCTTACACCTAACAACTTCAAAAACCCCCATAGAAGTGATATTGACATTCCCGTTTACGGTGTTCAAAGATGGCGGAAAGAGAAGCATAGACGAGCGCGAGAATGGCCAACCTAACATGAGCGGGTGCTCAAGGGTGGGATTACACTGATGATCACGTGACTCCTGCTCGTGTATCAAAATAGAGAAGGGAAACCTTTGTAACAACTTCTCTTCGTTATTACGGAAGATTCTTTTAGATGATGGATGGAATTTTATAATAATACTGCTGCCAAAACGTTGTTTATGATGCTCGCACCCACCTACCCTCTCTCTCTCTCTCTCTCTCTCTCTCTCTCTCTCTCTCTCTCTCTCTCTCTCTATATATATATATATATATATATATATATATATATATATATATATATATATATATATATATATATATATATATATATATATATATATATATATATATATATATATATACATATATGTATGTATATTTATATTAATATATATAAAATGGAGAGAGAATGCACCATAAATAACGCTTAGCGTAGCAGGATTTTATATATGAAAAAAATATACTCTCGGTTCAAGGGAAGTGTTTTGAATATTTATTATTATTATTATTATTATTATTATTATTATTATTATTATTATTATTATTGCCAATTCCTCTTAGAATCACTTGCCATTTTCCGAACACCTCAGGTCCCGGTTCCAGTTTTCGACTAAAAATTATAAACTTTATAAAAAAAAAAATAATAATTTTAGGCAATGGGAGACCCGTTACAACATCCATGAGCTTTTTCATTTAGTTGTAAATAAGGAGATACATTTTAAGGTAAAGTTTTCCTATGGTTAAGGTTTAAACTATTGTCAAAGGTTTAAAACAGCAAGGGAAATAAGTTCATCCGCGATCGATTACAAATTGAAGTTTTTTTGCATTCAAATGATTTCATCCGCTAATAACATCATTAGGCTTTGCGAGCAATCCCGCCTTTATAAGGATAACTCAAGTTTTTAGTTTTCTGTAAAAGAAAACTATTGAGATGGCTTTGTCTGTCCGCTCGCACTTTTTCTGTCCGCCCTCAGATCTTAAAAACTACTGAGAATAGAGGGCTCCAAACTGGTATGTTGATCATCCACCCTCCAATCATCAAACATACTAAATTGCAGCCCTCTAGCCTCAGTTTTTATTTTATTTAAAATTAAAGTTAGCCATAATCGTGAAAGTTAGCCATCGTGCTTCTGGCAACTATATAGGATATGCCACCACCGGTCCGTTGTTAAAGTTTCATGGACTGCTGCTCATACAGCATTATACCGAGACCACCGAAAGATGGGGCTATAATTGCGCCAAAGAAACTTCGGCGCATTTTTTACTTGTTTCCTTCGTCGGAGCTTGCGTAATATTCACAATGTTTAACATCCATCCCCCTAATTTATATAATCGCATATCTACCCATTAACTCCATTTATCACCGCCTGTTTACCTCTCGCGTCTTCAAGGAGATATCAATAGATTCTCGTTAGTTACGCGAAACGGCCATTTTCCTCTCGGTAACAATAGAAGAAGAAGAAGAGCGGGGAAAAAAAAAAGAAAACAAACTCCGAAGGTCCGCTGGATAATCTTTCGCCCCTCGGATCATAGAGATGGGAATCCCAACTCGATAGCGCGACTCGGCTCCGAAAAGAGCGGCCGCCATATTTTGCAATCAACTCCACAATAGAAGGCTTCCTTTTCACAAAGATTTTTTTTTTTTTTCTTCTTTTTTTAATGGCAGTTTGTTGGTCTTGAAGAGCGAGATAGACGCTTTTAGTCGGAGTTCGCGGTGGGCAAGAGGAGACTCATTTTACTCATTTTTATTTATCTCTTGACGGTCATTTGTGGGTACGGGAAAATTGATGGGCGAAAGGTGACGATAGGGGCTGTTTGATTTGCGAATTTTTGAGAGAGAGAGAGAGAGAGAGAGAGAGAGAGACAGACAGACAGACAGACAGACAGACAGACAGAGAGAGTTTGTCTCTAAAATTTTATTATTATATATTATTAATACCCCTGATGTTTCCAAATGTTTATTTCCTAAAAACAATCACATAGAGAGAGAGAGAGAGAGAGAGAGAGAGAGAGAGAGAGAGAGAGAGAGAGAGAGAGAGAGAGAGAGAGAGAGAGGAAAAATTTCATTAATATATGATTATTAATACCCCTGATATTTCCTCATGTTTATTCCTAAAAGCAATCACATAAGAGAGAGAGAGAGAGAGAGAGAGAGAGAGAGAGAGAAGAGAGAGAGAGAGAGAGAGAGATTTCAAATTTAAAGAGAGAGAGAGAGAGAGAGAGATTTCAAATTTAACCAAAGAGAGAGAGAGAGAGAGAGAGAGAGAGAGAGGGGGCTTGGAATTCAAATTTAACCAAAGAGAGAGACAGACAAACAACCAGAGAGCGAGAGAGAGAGAGAGAGAGAGAGAGAGAGAGATATAGGGGGCTCCTTTCAGCTTCTTTTCCAAGCCTTCCGACCTCATTATCTCCTTTCTGGATGAATGGAGGAGAAAAAAAAAAAACTCTTCTGGGTGAGGGCCGATGATGGTTACGCTCCCTAATGCCTCAAAGAGTCGAACCTGGAGCGTAACAATATGCTCCTCGGAGCTAAAGAGATGAGGTTTGGCTCACTCAAGAAAAGGCAGTGTTTCCAGTGACCTCAGCACAAGGATGTTGGCTGAATAGATAAATACTGATTTTTATGAAAGATGGGGGAGATAGTCAGCCATTTTTGCTTCTGTTATTATTATTATTATTATTATTATTATTATTATTATTATTATTATTATTATAATTATTATTATTATTATTATTATTATTATTATTGTGTAATAAAAATCCACAATTATATAGTAAATGTATTATTTTACATAGTAATATATTTGCTATATAATTGTGGATTTTTATTGCACATATTGTTCTTCATGAGATTATTATTATGCGGTCGAGCGTTCTATGAAAAAACAAAAGCAATAGAATATTAAATTTTGACGTTTATATGACAAACATTGCAAGCACAGAATGAGTAGTTTATTCTTCCAAAATAACTGCTGCTGATACTAAAACATCTACTGTAGTAATAATAATAATAATAATAATAATAATAATAATAATAATAATAATAATAATAATAATAATAATAATACAAGTTCCGGATGTGCAAACGGAAAAAAAAATCCTGACATTCGTCAGATCTTTGACCCATTCAACTTCACTTCTTTTCTCTGCAACATCCTTAAGAGATGACGGCAAACCTCTTATAACCTCTTCTTTTCGAACCCCTTTATCTCCCTGCCTCTTCTCCCTCCTCCTCCTCCTCCTCCTCCTCCTCCTCCTCCTTATTTACTTCCTTCTCCCCCCTCCTCTTTCCTCATCCCATTACCTCGTTAAATACTCCCTCAGTTTTGTTCCCTAATCGCTCAAAAGACGCACCATTCCCAGACCTCCTCGCTCTCATCTCCCTAATATCTTGATTGCAATGCCCTCCTCGTAAAAAGCCACAACTTGTTGACAAGTGCTGTTTGCCTCGACAAGAAAAAGCTTATTGGTTTTTTCAGTGTTTTTTTCGGGTTTTATTCATTCATTCACATGTCAATTATCGTTATTATTATTTAGTTCATTATGTTTGGTTATTTTGGCGTTGAAAAATAATTGAAATCTTTATTTTCGTGTTTGAAATAAATTAATTCATCGCAGAATGACACCGTCAGTATTCGTGAGAGTTCCGCAGTGCATAACATGACCCTTTCATATCCCATCTCATTACCTTTCCACGTCGATTCTCCCGCTTTTTCCAAACACATCTTTCCCGTTTCCGTCAAGCTGTCCATTCGTTCCCCTGTCAATATACCCTTTCGACAGGCTCGCAATCTTCGCGAGACTGAAATGTCGACGGAATGACGGGAGAATGAGCCCCACAAAAAAGACGGGGAGTGACCATCTATAATAGAGCTGACCCCCCCAACCATATCCCCTCTCCTCCCCTCCCCCCTACCCTCGAATACCCCAGCACCCATTTATATTCTCAGGGGAACAAGCATCATTCCAGAGAGAGAGAGAGAGAGAGAGAGAGAGAGTCTTGTAGGTACCCTCTGGCTTTCCCGTAAGGTGGAGATAATGGTTTCCAGATCTCTCGAAAATTAGTTTCTCTCTCTCTCTCTCTCTCTCTCTCTCTCTCTCTCTCTCTCTCTCTCTCTCTCTCTCTCTCTCTCTCTCTCTGTGTGTGTGTGTGTGTGTATTTTTGTGAATATGTGTAGCGAAAATTATTTCCAGAAATCTTTGACATTCTCTCTCTCTCTCTCTCTCTCTCTCTCTCTCTCTCTCTCTCTCTCTCTCTCTCTCTCTCTCTCTCTCTCTCTTTCTCTAATGAGACATTTCCAAAAATCTTAGAAGCGTACCTTATCTCTCTCTCTCTCTCTCTCTCTCTCTCTCTCTCTCTCTCTCTCTCTCTCTCTCTCTCTCTCTCCAACCCAATTACTTCCTCTAAATAGGAATTTTTACACGGTCCATTTCGCAACGCCGTATCATTTCCCTTCCAGTCTCGTACTGGAAAGGCCTGGAACCGATGCTCCGGGCGACGCAACTACTCTGGAAAAGCAAAAAAAAAAAAAAAAAAAGAAAACGATGGAATGAGAAACAGAAGAAAATTAAAAATGGATGAAAAAATTAATTGTTAATTGAGTTTTGACCTCCATTCCGTTCCTTTGTGGTTCTTCGACTGTCAGAGTTGTAAGGTTTCTTCGAGTGCAGTTTTTTTTTTTTGCAGTGCAGTTTTTTCTTGTAAAATTTTTTTTTTTTTTTTTAGTGTTTTTTTGTCAGTTGTTTTTTCTTGTAATAATTTTTTTTTTTTAGTCTTTCGAGTGTTTTTTTTTGTGCAGTTGTTTTTTCTTGTAAAAATTTTTTTTTTTTGAGTTTTTCGATTGTTTTTTTTTGTGCAGTTGTTTTTTCTTGTAAAATTTTTTTTTTTTTAGTCTTTCGAGTGTTGTATTTTTAATTGGTGTTGTTGCTTTTTCTTGTAAATTTTGTCTTAGTCTTTCGAGAGTTTTTTTTTTGGTGCTGTTGTTTTTCTTGTAAAATTTTTTTTTTTCTACGATTCCTGCTCTAATAAATATATATCTGAAAATGACAGGTATATGTATATATGTATGAGAGGCAATGGACTTTTATCCTTCTCTTGGTCAGGTCGGAAACGTGACCTCCTTGAGATTATGGTGACACGGGTTCGTTTCCCGCTACCGGACGTCACAACCACTTCCATTTCTTGCACTTGAATCTTAAGGCTTTGTAGTGACAAGCGTATCCAAAAAAACCGCGAAGAATTCGAGAAGTTAAGAGGGCATTGTTGCTATTACAATTACATATGGATCTGGTAAAAAAGTGACCAGTAGATTCTATATATACATATATATATTTATATATAATATATATAAATAATATATATATATATATATATATATTATATATATATATATATATATATATATATATATATATATATATATATATATATATATATATATATATATATATATATATGTTTATATATATAATAATATATAAAATATCTACTCATATATAAATAACATAATTACGAACCCGCCATAAATAAACATGAAGTCTCATTTGAATATAATTGTAATTGATGTGAAATCAGGTTTGTTTTCCCATCCACTTAACCCATCGCCGAGCAAAGGAAAACAAAAACATAATTATTCCAATTTTTATACCATCGGTGAGCCATAAATAAACATGAAGTCATTTGATGGCGCTTTGCATCGCCGAGCGCATAATTATTCCAATTTTTATATTGCAAACGCGCCGAGGTAAAACGAGGAAGATAGAAAATGAGCGGACGGACAGACCAAGCCGGCGCAATAGTTTTTCGTTACAGAAAACTAAAAAGGCCCTAGGATATTCACAATATGAATTAGTCTCTGAATAATGATCATAGATATATGTACAGAAAAATTGTTATTATTATAAAGGAAAACCATTAGTAAGCCACAGGATATTTTCAATCTTTTGAAACCTAAAATCAGAAATACCACACACCCACAAAACAGCTGAAAGTGAACGACACGGAAATCGTCCAATCAACATCCGGGTTTCGAAATTGTCTCTCTTGAATATGGCGTCCCACTGGCATACATCGCCCAGAAGATGATGATGATGGTGAGGGTCTCCTCATTACGCTCTGGTCACCGTCATTATCTCCCGTGATTACCATTTGGACCACGCGCCCTCCGGGAGAGTAAATAACTGACCTAGAATTCAACTGATTGTGGCGTGGCCTGGCGCTCGGCCGCGAGTCAAGAAACGATTTACCCCTGGTCACCTAAGCACTCTTGCCCCCGAGCAGAATGTGACCTGAGGTGACGGAGAGAGAGAGAGAAAGGGCTGCGTTGCTAAGATTTTTTTGAAATAGTTCTTATTACAATTACACACACACACACACACACACACACACACACACACACACACACACAGAAAGGGCTGTGTCGCTAAGATTTTTTTAAATGTCTCATCACAGAGAGAGAGTGTTCGTTTCTAAGAGTTTTTTGAAATAGGTCTCATTACAGAGAGAGAGAGAGAGAGAGAGAGAGAGAGAGAGAGAGAGAGAGAGAGAGAGAGGTTGCATTTCTAAGATTTTGTTTAAACAGTTTCACCACAGAGAGGGAGAGAGAGAAAGAGAGATGGGGGCTGAGTTTCGAAGGTTTTTTGAAAATATATCCCATTAGAGAGAGAGAGAGAGAGAGAGAGAGAGAGAGAGAGAGAGAGAGAGAGAGAGAGAGAGAGAGAGAGAGAGAGAGAGAGCTAGGTCACGTTTGATGGCAATGTCCACTTCATTTTTCTTGTTTTGTTTACCAGAATAATCTTGAGTTTGTTGGGGATTGTGTCTTAATGGTAGCTGATTCTCATTTTTTTTTGTCTCTTACTTAAATGCTAACTTGAACATTCAAAATTAACAAGAGCTACTGCTTGGGAATAAAGACAGTTTATTCTGACAGTGATAAAGTTCACAGATGTCTGTTTACATTTTTACAAACATTTGATACAAACATTTGATGTCAATAGACTTATAAGCATTGATGGCTGCATGTTCAAGATGAATTTCATTGTTTTATACAAAAAACTGTGAACTTTATTATTATTATTATTATTATTATTATTATTATTATTATTATTATTATTATTATTATTATTATTATTATTATTAAAAGGCATTATATAAAATCAATTCCAGTGATGCTGCCATTATTTTAACAGAACATCATATTATTATTATTATTATTATTATTATTATTATTATTATTATTATTATTATTATTATTATTATTAAGCTGACTAAACACTCATATAAAAAAGAACATTTTGCAGGGCAAAAAAAAAAAAAGCATTTGAAAATATAACAATAACTTTTTTGTTTAAGTCCTTCGTGCAACATCTGCATCTCACGAAAACCTCCTATCTGGCTCTTCCAGGTCGACTCCTGGCTCACGAGTGGCTCCAGTATCGCTACGGCGTCTTCGAAGAGACCGGCTGGGTCGAGAACCCCGTGCATCCGGCCTACTACAGGGCCTCCGACGGGCAGTGGCGCCCCAACGCATGCGCAAACGTCGAGCTGTCGCCGAATCCTTCCTGCCACCCTCACAACGCCTCCTGCCCCTTCAGGATCGAGCAGGGCGACTCTCCGCAGCTGACGAAGTCGTTCATGGCCTTCCCTGAACTGCCGTCGGTGAGTTATCTGGGGTCTTTGACTGATCTCTTGTTGTGTGAGGCGTTCTCTCGGGGTTAGAGTAAAAAGGGCTGTTTTCGGGAATTGGGAACCTAGGGGCGTTTTCGGGAATTGGGGACCAAATGGCAGTTTCGGGAAATGGGAACCAAGGGGCGTTTTCGGGAATTGGGAACCAAGGGGCGTTTTCGGGAATTGGGAACCAAGGGGCATTTTAGGGAATTAGGAACGAAGGGACGTTTTCGGGAATTGGGAAGGAAAGGGCGTTTTCGGGAATAGAGAAGAACGGGGCGTTTTGGGGAATTAGGAACCAAATGGCGTTTTCCGGAATTGGGAACCAAATGGCGTTTTCGGGAATTGGAAACCAAAGGGCGTTTTCGGGAACTGGGAACCTAGGGGCGTTTTCGGGAATTAGGAACGAAGGGGGCGATTTCGGGAATTGGGAACCAAAGGGAGTTCCCACATCAACTCAGGCATCTTCTTATGTGATGCTTTTCTTTCGGGAACTGGGAACCAAAGGGCGTTCCCCACACCAACTCAAGCGTCTTGTTATTTGATGCTTTTCTCTCGGGAACTGGGAACTAAAGGGCGTTTGTGGGGATTAGAAACAAGGGGGCGTTTTCGGGAATTGGGAACCAAAGGGCGTTCGCCATATCAACTCAGGCATCATGATACGTGGGGCTTTTCTTTCGGGAACTGGAACCCAATGGGCGTTTGCCAAACCAAATCAGTTGGTTGTGTTATTCTTGCCGTTTTTCATCATCACCAAATCGTAGCCAGGCATTTAATTAGGTACGTTATCAATCAATAATATATTTAACCGGCTGCATATTAAAGTTTCATCGAATATCTTTTGTATGCTTTTTCTGCCATATTAAGAAAAAGACTTCTCAATCATATCGTTACTTTTGTTGTTGCTGCTGTTGTAGTAGTAGTAGTTGTTGTTGTTGTTGTGTTGTTGTTGTTGTTGTTGTTGTTGTTTTACAATTTTCCAAGACATACAAAGCCAAAATGTGGAAAAAACACGAAAATATGAGAATATAAATTACAGCCTGTCTTACTATTGAGCTAAAGTCTATCTTACACTTGGATCGGTATCCAAAAATGCATTGAAATCTCTCGGACATAAAATAGTCGCCTGTCTTTAGTTTGTGGGAGAATTTGCATAAAGAGAAAGTTCTAGTTTGTACTGCAGTTTTCTTTGGAGAGAGAGAGAGAGAGAGGGGATAAACATTCTCTGACAAGGAGAGAAAGAGGGTTAAACATTCTTGACATTGAGAGAAAGAGAGAGAGAACCTCTTAGAGACAGAGAGAGAGAGAGAGAGAGAGAGAGAGAGAGAGAGAGAGCGCCATATTCCAAAAGCAGAGAAAATATTCGAAACGGTATACTGAACTGAGAGAGAGAGGGAGAGAGAGAGAGAGAGAGAGAGAGAGAGAGAGAGAGAGAGATTTTAGATATCTTTCATTCTCTCTCATTTTTTAGTTTTAGTAACGAGAGAAAGCGAGAAATGCAAACGGACAAAGAGAGATGATATACAAAGCAAGACAGAGAGAGAGAGAGAGAGAGAGAGAGAGAGAGAGAGAGAGAGAGGCCACTTTAATTTCAAGACTAACTGTTAATCCACTTGCAAAGAATGTAGGCCATAGAAAATTAAGGTGCAATCACCTGTCACTTGGAGACTGATATTCAGATTACCTGCTAGCTTCCACCAATTACCTATAGCCCACTCCCTGCCCCCACCCCTTCCCCAAGCATACCCAGCCTCCATCAACCCCGCCCACCCACCCCCATTGAAAAAATAGACAAAAAAAAAAAACAAACCCGGAATGACCTTTTAGAAACAAATGAAAATGTAATATAATAAGTGATAATTGTACTTGTCACGGCTGTCTGGGTGCTCCAGCAATGATTTATGATAATGGGTGAAGTCAGCGCCTGGGGCGTTTTCATGCTCATTCCTTCCCAGGCTTAGCGCATAGCTAGAGAGAGAGAGAGAGAGAGAGAGAGAGAGAGAGAGAGAGAGAGAGAGAGAGATTTTAGATATCTTTCATTCTCTCTCATTTTTTAGTTTTAGTAATGAGAGAAATTGAGAAATGGAAACAAAGAAAGAGAGGTGATATAAAAAGCAACAGAGAGAAAGAGAGAGAGAGAGAGAGAGAGAGAGAGAGAGAGAGAGAGAGAACGTTTTCGAGGGTTCCAACTGAGAGAGAGAGAAAGAGAGCATTTTCAAGGGCTCTATCTAGAGAGAGAGAGAGAGAGAGAGAGATAAAAATTTTCGAGGATCCTAACTACGAGAGAGAGAAAGAGAGAGAGAGACAGGAAAAGGTCATAGTTCATAAAAACTTTTTTTTCTAGAGTAATTTTTATCTTTTATTGTTCGACTTAATTGCTGTTTCTAATTAACTTTGTCAGCAGCCTTCAGAGGTTTACCTTTTTCTAAATTTATTTTTCTTTTTATTTATTTTAATTAATTTTTTTATGTACTTTGTCATCACATTTTTGAGGGTCATTATTATTCACAGAGAGGATTCGTTCAACCTGGGATGCTTGTATGTGGTTCTAATTTGGTAATTTCTAGTTTTAAATAGATGATTTCAATGCACTTTGTCATCAACTTTTTGAGGGCCATTATCATTCACAGGAAAGATTTATTCACTTCTGTGTCGTTCTAAATCTGATAGTCTCTAGTTTTAACAAATATGTCACGATATCCAAAAATTAATTTTATCAGGTAAAACTTTGCTTTAGTTGCGCGGCCTGATTCCCGCCAGTCATCGACCGGGACAGGTTCCTCATACATAAACAGACATAACGTTTCCTAAACGTTTCCTATAATGCCAGGTCCTGACCTAACCAGATCTTACCTACCTAAACTATAATGGGCGACGTGCCCTGACCTGGCGGGTTGGGGGTGGGCGCAACTGAAGTAAAGTATTACCTTTTATGATTTATAATATTCCCCTGACTCAAAATCTTAGAACGAGCTCTTTTAGAATATTTTCACATTAAGAGGAGTTTATGAATCGATTTTTGTTTTATCTCATCGTCCAGTTTCAGTTAGCATTGGAGAGGGACAAACAGACAGACAGACATATTATTTCTTATGGTTAGATTCATTCATTTATTGTAATGAATGTATTAATATGTTAATTAAGTGCAGTTTGCTTCGTTCCAAAATTTCCAAGATTTGGCCACCATGACAAAAAAAGAATGCTTTATTAAACATGAATTGCGGTTTTCTAAATAAAAACTAAATATTTTTCATTGCTTTCTTATTATTGCAGTACGGGAAACATGTATCTTCGTAAAACAATAAACAATATGACTGACTTGAATGGAAATAAGAGTAAAAAAAATATATAAAATTTAACTGTACAAACTCTTGTCATTGAAAAAAATAAAAGCCTCAGTTGATCTCGGAATTATTTGTACACAGCACGGATTCCAGAGTATCAAAGATTATTCTGACTGATACTGAATATTATTTAAAAAATCGCCTCAGCTAGTGATTTCAAAAGACAAAAAAAAATCTCCTAAACAGATGAATGAGAAGCCTCGAATTAGCAACAAACTCATTGCTTCTTTTGTGATTATAGATTCTGATTTAATAATGGCTATTTTTATTCCATTTTCTTTCTAATCAGCTGAATTTGTTATATTTGCAAGTTCTAAAAGCTAAAATAAAATGGGTAGACTCTTACGTAACACTAAAATCATTTAGGCGTATTTGGCATCACGTCGTTTACGGAAATAAAAGGAAGCATCGCGCTGCTGGCAGTCATGATAACAATACTTCTTCTTCTTCATTCCAGGTGAAAGAGCTCTGTGACGAAGGATCGCATAACCGGGAAGCTCCGACGCGCCACAATCTCCTCTGCGATGGGAAATCTGCTTGGGAGGTCATGAGGGCTTCTCCTGATTTCCAAAATAACAGGTAATGTTAAAATTCTGTCACTGGGCGTAACTTTGTGTGTTCATAGTTACTCAAGATGGCCTTGCTTTCATTTTGCAAGTGTTGGCTGTGATTGACATCTTCACAAAATGATTTGAAAGCTGCTAGTGTGAATGGTTTATTGTGAAGAATGATAATTACTATCTTGTAATGAACTAAGACAAAATGTTATGATTATAGGAACGTTGAAGGGGGACTCAGAGAAAGCGAGGTCACATTCCAGTACGTTCGCCCTCGTAACCCAAGAATTGTCTTGCTCATCGATGACACCAACGTCATGAACGTGCAGGTAAACGCTAGTTTTTCTTCTTCTTAGCATTGTACAAATTACTTCTTAAACCAAAAGACTTATACACTGAGACATGTATATTAACTGAGAAGAAGTAGGTACTCTGAGTAAGAACTCTTACATTTTATTTTCTTCCACAGAAACGTTGGGACTTCATGCGCAAGGCAGTCAGGAAACTCGTTACTTACGATGTTCCCGATGGCTACGGCATCGGTCTGGTTGTATTCAACTCCATTCCCTCCACCAAGTACCCAATGACAATTCTCACAGACGGCATAACCAGAGAAAAAGTTGGCTCATCCTTACCCAGGAATCCTTCGAGGGAAGACGAGCACAAACGCTGCATAATATGTGGCGTGAGAGAAGCCCTTAAATTAATACAGCAAGACGGCATTGGAGGACATATCGTGATGGTGACCGCGGGAAGCGGCTTGGTTGAGGAAAGCGAAGCCTCCGAAACGGCGCAGCTACTCCTGGAAGCCCATGTTGTTCTCCATGCCATCATATATCCTCTGGCTGAAAAGTACCCAACACCGAATGGCGGCTTGGAAACCCTAGCTGCTCGTTCAGGTGGCAATACGTTCGTGGTACGGGATGAGGGCATCGGGGCAGATTCAAAGCTTAGCATGTATTACAATCTTTTAGATTCCTTCTACCATGCATTACTCTCTGCTTCTGGGCAGTCTGCTTTACCTGTCAAGGTGCATTCAGCAGAGCATCCAGGTGGAAGGGTGCCAATATCTGAGGGAAGCTTTATGATGGATCCAACCCTAGGCACAGATACAGTCTTCGCTATTTTCTACTACGATGTGACACATGTTGGAAACCAAGTTCATCTGGTGAGTCCACATGGTCAGGTTATCGACACAGCCAACATGCAAAACGAAGATGGAAACATCAACATGATCACTGTTCGATTGGTAGAAGCTCAAGTGACGCCCGGCCTTTGGCGTTACAAAGTTGAGAACCGTGCAGATTCTCACCAGGCCCTTTACGTCCAAGTTACTTCACGGCCACGCCTTCAGCCCAGAGTTCCAAGCGTGAAAGTTCGCACGTGGATCAATCCCAGCCTAGGCGTGGTCAATGCCAGTGACATATCTAAACCACTTGCTCTGTATGCTGAAGTTAGGGTTGGACTGATGGGCGTAGAAGGAGCTAAAGTCATAGCAATGCTTACCAGACTTGGCTACACCAACAACGGAACTCAGTATCCACCTCTGGAAGTCCAGTTATTTGACAATGGCCTTACAAGTGAGTGTATGATAAGTTTATATTGATTCCAGTTATGAACTTGAAGAATATGAGATCTTAAATATTAACCTGTTACAGCCTAGATATATGTGTAGGTAATAAAGATGTAAAATATGAAATGTATTGATTGCTTTATGACCTTGTTGTTGAGTTCATCCTCTAATTTTTGTCCTTTTTCTCATAGGTCCTGACATGACCAAAGGTGACGGCGTATATTCTCGTTTTGTGCCTGGTCTTGTATCTGGGAAGTACAGCATCATTGTGAATGTGGAAGGCAAAATCGACGACAGTGACTTCGCTCGTCGCTCCAGACTGGGAATTGTTGATGTCATAGGAACCCTTCCAAAAAGAGATGTCCTTCCCCCTGCCCATGTTGTGGACCTCCGTGCCGCCCTGCTTCCAGACACAGTGAACCAAGTTGCTTTCACATGGACAGCTCCTGGTGGAGATATTGATTACGGAACTGCTGATCGGTATGTTGTCATGGCCTCAAACAACCAGCTCGACTTACTGGAGGGAGGAGGCACTCTGCTCGAGGATTGGCCAGCTCCTTTGGCGTCGCCTGCCATACAGCAGCACACGGTTCTCTGGAAAGAATATGAAACTGTTAGCTACGTCTCTCTTTATGCTGTAGATGAAGAGGGAAATACTGGTGGCTTCAGTAATATTGTCAGTGTCTACGTTCCAGCTCCACCCACCACAACCGTTGCTCCTCCTTCAAAAGCTCCTCCACTGTTGTCTGCCAACACATCTGCCGTTAAAGAGGGAACCAGTGCCCCGGTGTTAGCTGCCCTCGATACGCACCAACTCGCCGTCATCTTCGGGTGTGTAGGTGGATTTATCGTCGTTGTTGCTGTTATTGTGTGTTACTGCGCAGCTAGTCACCGCCATCATCGCAAGGCTGCTGCTGCAAAGAAGGCGCACGAAGTCCCGGATGCGTACAGCATCAATGTCACCGTTGCATCGAAAGGCGTGGACTTCGCAGAAGGCAAGGAGAAAGACGGCATCAAGAAGGAATACATCAGCCCCGTGGAATCGTGGTCAGCATCGCAGCTGCTGAGTAACCACCAGGACGGCAAGCGCAGCAGTATGTCCGGCCGTTCGGACAACAATTCCGACCACAGCGCATCCACTAAAAAGAGCTACGGAGGATCTTCCGAGCCTAACGACTTCTACGGCGAAGCCAATCAGTACCACTACCAGCACGCTGGCTACCCAGATCACTACCCGGCTCAGAGTGATGGCTACCCAACACCTACTGAAGGATTCCCCAACGACAACTACCCTCCTCCTTCTGAGGCCCGTTCTTACATGAGCTCACAGCCTTCAGATTCCTTCCTGTCAGTGTCCTGCGACCTGCTTCCTTCAACTCATGGACCTCCTGCTTACGCTGCTTACCCTTCCTACGACAGTTCCCTCAGGTCCGGAAAGGTTCCTCCTCCCATTCCTCCCAAGCCAAAGGTTCTGTACACACCAGAGCCTTACATGTACGACACCCAGTCTCTGGACCCACACTCATCGACGCCTTCCGTGGCATCTGAAAAGCGCGTGCGCAATGTCACCATGGTGTAAGTGTAAAAGGCAGTGGTATGTTCTGCCAGGTGCAGCCTATCAAAATTTATTGGCATTATAGGATAATTGTGATATGTAGCGTAAGGAACCTCTTTTTGTACATAGCATTCAAGGATTTAGTTCATAGTACAAATATTATATGCGAGTGCTCAACTTACTGCAACAGAAATCCTTGCGTAAGTGATTTTTTGAGGCTTCAAGTGCACCAAAACTTCTGGAAACACTGTGCAGTTTCTTTTAAAAAAAAACTGAATATGACAGAAGTCTCGTGATCTCATTCAAACGCTGTAGACAGTGAAGGAACGAACTAGGCCTATATCGACATTGCCTCCGCACTGAGGCTAACAGAATTCCTGTGCAACTAGTTTACAGTGACGTGTGATTTGAGCAACTTTCCATGTAAACACACCTGCAATGATGTGCCATATCTCTTACAATATACTTGGAGCTTGGACGTGTGTGAGAGTTCTGAGGGTGCTTAAGTGAATTCTACTGGAAATGAGAGGGATGACATTATGACACTACATCGAACAGCAGGAGGAAATAAGACCAGCCACCATTGGACAGTCGAGATGAAAAGCGAAAATCAAAAAATTCATCTGTTTTGGAAATCATTGTCCCAAAACGGCATCCAAATATTCAACCTAAAAGTTTGACAGTTTGTTTTGGATTTCAGTGTGACATTTCACTTCAAGGACCATTTTTTATTTCAAAATATGTTAAATCAACCACTAGGCACTTGATGTGAGGACGTCCATTTTAGGATTTGTTGTGGATTTTGGTTTTGTCTATTTTCGTCTCCTTTGAACCCTAGTCACCCCTGTTTGTCGTTGGAGGTCCGTATTTTGACTTGATTTCTAGTCACCCTCTGATCTAAATGACGAGTACAGTATTTTGCATTTTTTTATGATTTTATAGTTTCTAGAGTAAGTTGACTGTAAGATATTCCCGTGCAATTATGTATAGATTATGCAATAGAGATATTTGTTAACTGGTTTTGTAAATAAATTTGAAGACACAACACTGAGCATTTTTGGTATTGGGGTAACCCCTAACTACTGGTCATTGCGAAATCAAAGTATAATTATTTGTAGCTATCTGAGTCACCTTCGTTAGCCCTTGGGAAATATATGTTGCATAAAGGTACCTCAGCGCTGAATGACCTCATAGGTCCCAGCGCTTGACCTTTGGCCTAAATTCTACATTCCATTCCATTCATATAAAGGTACCATGAATCAGTCAAATGTAATGTCTACAATCTGTTTTTACAACAGAACCACAAAACTAGGACCCCAATCTTTGATAGGATTCCTAACGGGAATCAATCCCGTAAGGAGGGTAATGCCGTCAGTGCACCTCACACGGTGTGCTGTAGGCATACTAAAGGTTCTTCGCAGCGTCACTTTGACCCCTAGCTACAACCCCTTTCATTCCTTTTATTGTACCTCCATTCATATTCTCTTTCTTCCATCTTACTTACCACGTCCTCTCCTAACAGTTGTTTCATAGTGCAACTGCTTTGAGGTTTTCTTCCTGTTACACCTTTAAAACCTTTACTCTCAGTTTCCCTTTCAGCACTGAATGACTTCATGGGTCCCAGCGCTTGGCCTTTGGCCTAAATTTTATACCCCCTTTCCATTCCAAACGGGAATCACTGCTGGAAGTGGGAATCTGCTTGTTGCTAACGATAACTGCATTGATATATATGAAATATTTTACGAATAAATACTGCTGTTTATAGAATCCAAAATATAAAAGGAATTAACATGTTAAAAGTCTTAGTGAAACCTCATTGAGACCAAGAGAAGGCCTCACGATGCTTCGGATTAGGACAACTTTTCTCACAAATAAAGAATATTAAAAATCTCCTTTACCAGTCAAGTTAACATAGGGATATCATCTCTGTGACGAGTGCTGGAATTCACAGAGCCAGCAGATATACGCATCATCTGAATCGAACACCAAGGCAACTTGCTTTTTTATCAAAAGGAAAACACAAGTTCCATCCTTGGTAACTACGAGGAATTACACTTCAACAGAAAACTCCGAGAACGAGGAGATAATTACAAGTGGCTAGTAAATATAAATTATTATTATTATTATTATTATTATTATTATTATTATTATTATTATTATTATTATTATTATTATTATTATTATTATTATTATGCAGCAGTTGAACCCTATTCATTTGGAACAAGCCCACCAAAGGGGCCACTGACTCGAAATTCAGACTTCCAAAGAATATGGTGTTCAAAAGAAAGAAGTCACAGTAGGTAAAAGGAAATACAGAAAGAAGTAATAGCTATGACCTTATAAGCTAAAAATTCGAATTTTAATTGTATTTTCCCTGTGATCTGGTATGAAGACTCGATACCAAACGTTACCACGACCAATAAGAAAACACTCTAAGAAAGTATATGAAGTTCGCCTATCGAACTTCAAAACAACAGAATTGACCGATTGGTCTAGTGAACTTTGCCCCATCAGTCAATACATATGGATTAAATGTTATATATACATTATTTTATACATAAATGAGGAACAAAACATAGACACGATATTGTGCTGTATATTTAGTGGCTTACTAAACGGTGATTCAAACAGTAATTACTTTTTAACCATTCTTGGTGCTACTATAGGATGATAATCTACCATCCAGTTTCTACATTTTACACCCCAGGGGCTAGTACTAAACAAGGCGAAACAGTGTAGGCGAGTCGCTGTTTCGCATTGTTTAGTCCTAGCCCCTGGGGGATCAAATAGTTTTGTATACAGTTTGAGGAAGTAATTGCCACAGGCCTTAATTGGGTTGTTTGGTAGATAGAATCGTAATTTTTGGTAGATCGCGAATAGCTCGGTAGATATCGTACTGTAGTAGCACCTCATTTTTAACCAAACTGATTATTTCTAATCAAAATATCATTATGTATATTTAAAGAGTATTTTCGGCATCTTGAAAATGTAATTTGGATCGTTTAACAAGGTAAAACGATTTGTTGTATGTTGACAAACAACCGAACAAGGTACTTTAGTCATATTACCGTTCTCTGTTCTTGAGTCCCAGAGAACTGTCCCACCAGAAGGAACCAGTTCTCCATATTGAGTGAAGGTGAAAGGACTGTCTGTGCAAAATTTCACTGTTTATTTGGTAAAAGCCGTCTGTTTAACCGGCGGTTTTTCATTGGTGTGTCTATCGCCAGTTTACGCTGACTGGATCATCAGTGGAAATCGTATGACGTCATCACAACAGGAAGTTCTAAGTTATAATGTACGCGTTTTTGCTATCAGGTAAGCAGAGATTTGATAATATTTGCATACTTACAGAGCCTTTGTTTTTGTAGGATTATTTAGCAGAGATTTGTAAGTATTTGCATACTTACAGAGCCTTTGTTTTTGTAGGATTATTTACATAAGAATCCCACGAAAGAGTTACTTCATTGAACAAGGCAACTCCCATTTGTCAGTTTATTTTACCGTCGAGGACTGTGGGTAGAGCCGTCAGTGCACCTCATGCAGTGCACTGTAGGCATTTCTTTAGATTCTTTGCAGCTTACCTTCGGTCCCTAGCTGCAACCCCTTTCGTTCCTTTTACTGTACTTCCTTTCATGTTATCTTTCTTCCATCTTACTTTCCACCCTTTCCTAACAATTGATCCACAGTGCAACTGCGAGGTTGTCCTCCTGTTACACCTTTCAAACCTTTTACTGTCAATTTCCGTTTCAGCGCTGAATGACCTCATAGGTCACAGTACTTCGCCTTTGGCCTAAATTCTATATTCAGTTCAATTCAATTCGAGAACTATGGTAGGATGCAGGCCTACTGCTTGTAGTAAAGATACGTCACAGGGGTATCTAAACATCAGTAGTAATGCTTCATAATTACTTATTGGTGGTGTTGTGCTAAGCTGCCTTCGTGATTGTGTATGAGCTTCCACGTATATATGTCAAATTTCATAATCTTGAGTCTTTTCTTTGACGATTTTTTGAAAACTATAAGCCCCCCACTAAGGTCTACTTTGGGTAAAAACAGATATTTCAATTTTTGAACGCAGCGTTCAAGAAGAAAACTCCATCATATGCGTCTGTTTCCAGACCAGATTTTTATAGTGAGAACTAAACGTGCTTGTGCTTTTCTAGATATGACTACAATATGGACAATATAGACATACGATCACTCATAGGTAGATAGATATATTGATAGATTTTGATAGTGATTAATATAGATATTGAGATAGATATTTATAGATAGATATTGATAGACTGATAGATGGATATTGATAGATGTAGACTGACTGTACCACGTCATCGACAATGGCTACTGACTGTAATTTCGTAGTTACAGCATAGAGGGAATCCGATGGTCTACTGATGAACTTCCTATGTAGGAGTTTTGGAAGTTTAACAGTACTGTCTTCATTCAAAATTCAATACTCGGCTTCTGCAACTGTAAAATCGCCCAAAATCTGGGGCATTTGATGATATATTAACGGTCTTATTGTTATAGGCCTAAATCGGAACTCTTGGTCTCAATATGGATAATAGGCGTATTTTCATAACTTCATTGTAGGGTAAGGGTAAATAATTTAATACACATTAATATTACATAATATGGAAATTACTTACATAAAATGCGACTATTCGTTCGAAACTCGTAAGAAATTTATACAAATATTTTAGTTTACTATCTGGTACGTTTTCTAATATCTTACTTTATCAAAGAAAACGAGTAAATCGTAAGAGTTGTAACCCATACTACGATAAAAGTTTTATTCTGGTTTGGCCCTCTGTTACTTCATTAACAATATTATGTCATCATAGCGGGATTTTTAACAAAAACTCATTTTACTTAGTTTTAATTCAAATAACATAGTTAAGAAATCAGTGTGTTAAATCCCGCTAGAGATGGTGCCAATTGCTAAATTAACTATAAGCTTGAAAGAATGTTAACTACGCCATAAGAACAAATGCAATTGAATATTGTCTTGTTGCCTTAAAACAGTTGTTCTCGTTGAATTAGTTTTTGTATGTGTATCTAATTCCACTGTTTATTTGAAATCTGTTTTGTGGACTACAGTTACATCTATGTAAAGGCCTTTATTTATAAAAATACGTTTTTATATATAATACGGTTATGACAGTATATTCGTTGAATGCACAAATTAGATTATTTGAGTGTTTTCTTCAGTGTGCATGTGGTTATGTTTAACTGTGTAGGCAAAGTCATTAAATCCCTAAGATTGCTGATATTGAAGAAGGGGAAGCAGGTTTTTTTTTTCATAATGATGTTCAACTTGTTTCTTCCCTCAGAGTTGAAATATGCCTCATCTGGCCAGAGTTGACAAGTATGGAATGCCACTTACGAATAACTATTTAGAAATAGCTCCTATCTTGGACATTCCATCCAGGCTATTGTCAGACCATGATGTATGGTTTATTTTCTATTTGACTGGTGATTGTTTTATCTGATGACCTGACACTGGGCACCATCTGGTTATTTAGAACATTTATTTTTGATAAGGGCACCTTAAAGACCGTCATTGTTTGTTTGGCTGCTCATGACAAGCCATAACCCCAAAAGCAAACATCCATTCTTCATTCCAAATTTGGCAGACGGTAGCTCACTCCCTGAAGCATAACTAAAGCATGGACTCAATGAAGACTCCCTGCAAGAGTATAAGATATGAATAAATTGATTATGAAGAATTAGGCTAACTGCAGGAAGTAGAACCCATCTCCATACCAGCCTTCAGATATTGGGTCTGAAAAACCCAGCGATTTTTGTAGCAGATGTTCTATGAAGAAACTTACACAGTACCCTGTGCCAAGTTTCCTGCTGTGAGGAACAATAAAACAAAAGGTCTCTAGAGAATAAAGTGCAGTACTTGTCAAAACTAACACTTTAAAGTAATGGGAATGAGTCTTTTTTGGGGGGTTATATATAATTATCTTTATGGTTGTTCAGATGGAAGGAGGAAAATCAGTAAAGTGATTAAGTTGCAGCCAGTATAGGGATAATGTCTAGTTCCTGCAGTCAGCCTAATTCGTCACTATCGTTTTGTTCATATCTTAATCTCTTGTGGTAAGTCTTCATAGAGGTTATGCTTTGGTTATGTTTAACATAGAGAACCATGCCTCAACATTTGCAACATTTGGTTGCTTTCCAGTGTCAAAGCACTATTTGTGTAATTCAGATATCAACGACCAGTTTGCCATTACAGAATTATTTCCAAGCACTGTCTTTACATAGTCTAGGCTAACTATGGTGAAAAGTTGTTTTACCTAGGTTACTGCCCCTTAAGTGTGCATAAAATTTGGCAATAGCCTGGGCTCATTTAGCTGTCATCTGTTTCTTCAATACCAGGGTGTTCAGTGTTTTTGACAGACACCCTGCAACACATTAAATGTGTATGGTTGGGAGTGGCTGTCATCTCCCTCTTTGGCTGAATCTTCCTCTTTGAAAACTAAGTGTTCTCATGCATGTTTAATAATCTGAAAGTCAGTGCCTTTCTTTTATTCAGCCACGAAGGTTCTTGTCTAAAGTCTTATCTACCAATACTTTATGAGAAACATTTGTAATTCATTTGTAAGAATACCAACTATACTCTTAGTTGAATCTACTTTACAAGATTATTTCAGCATTCCCACTCATCCATTTGCCTCAGCTACGGCAGTTACTTTGGTAACCACCACATTTTCAAATATTAGTTTATGTCTGCCAAAGAGGCTCCATTTTTTATGTATTCATTATACTTTTTAGAATATGAAAAACTATTATTTGTATCTGCATAGACGAACATGAAAGAAAAATCTTTGCCTTCAAAATTTCATAAGCATTCCTCAGAAAAACAATGCCAAGGATTTTAAGCCACCAAATATGGTAATATCTGAACCAACTATACATGAGAAACTGTATGACAAATAAGAAAGCTAATAGTCTGCTACTGATTCTTTTATTTTTAAAATTGTCTTGAAAAGACTCTGATAACATGGATAAAAATAATTTTAGTCTTTACAAAATGACTTCAGGGGCAATAAATTTTAAATATACATGGATTTTGATTCCAGTGATAAAAATGTTTTACAAATAAGAGGAACCATTAATAATTAGCACCCATTGTATCTAAAGTTATGGCAGTATAATGCTACAAAACCGGAATGCAATTTAACTTACGAATGCACAGTATTTTACACCAACATCAAAAGTCTTACAACCATTTTAGGTATTTTATTAACCTATGCCTGTCAGCAGCTGTAAAAATACAAAATAAAACTACTCGGTAAGGCCTACACAACCACAGCCTTAGACACTGCACTGAGCAGTGATTTTGTGCAATAAATCACAAATATTCAGTGGAAAAAAGTATTTGGTCATTTATCTAGCTTCTCCCAGAATGACTTCCCTTAGTGGTAAGTTATTCCCTGGAAATACTATATATAACTGGCCTTCTTTTGTACTGATGGTTCTTCACTATTTCCAATCAGACTGCAGTTTCATTCTTCAATCTTTTAACCCATTCCTTTTTGCCTGGTTCTTTCCTGTTCCCCTCTAACTTCACTTCTTGCTAAAATCTTCAACGCCTTATTTGAAAGCAAAATCCTCTGGGTCTGCATTACAAGTCTTCAACTGTGACTCACTGGGCTGGCTGAACCACTTTTCCTTGGTAACAAGACTGGGAATATTATATTAACCACATCACATTACATGTTTGAGAGGTAGGACTCTGAACACTGTGGTTCACCCAGACTACCTTCAGATAAAAATATAATACTGTAACAATAAGGCTAGCCTGAAGGATTGGTCCAAAAGGGGGTAATTTAAGAAATTAAGATACCTAGGCAGAAAGAGACAGATGGTAACAAAGGAAATGTAAAAGCCAGAAAACAATGCATCTGCAGGCTCAAGGGAAGTGGCAAAAAGCAACTTTAAGACTGCCTACTGTGTGTCGCTAAAAGCACAATCTCAGCTTTGCCTGCCTTGAGGAAATAAAACTGGAAATGTGGTAGGAATGATAATCATAATCATCAACAATTTGTTAGATTATCCCTTTACACTGGTCATTGGTAAGGAATGATAAGAGCGTATCAAAAAACAAAACACTGCAACAAAAAAGTGCCACAAAAAACTAATAACATATCAACAGTATTCACCTTAACCATAAAAAATAAAACAGCAGCATTATCTTTTTATATGGAAGCTACAATGCTTCCAGATTTTCATTTGATAATCAAGAATTATTTTTAATATAAATGCAATTTTGAATATGGTAATTCATAAGTATTCTGAATCTGGATTCGTCTTGTTCAAAAATTGAACAGAAGTACATTTGACGTTTGTGTCAGTCTGCATCTAAGATGAATTACTTCTAACGATATATTCTGCACTTAGTTTGTGTTACTGTGATGAAGGTATGACCTAAATGAAATTGATTTTAAAATGATCCAGTCCTTGTGAAACTAATCTCAGGAGTCATTTCAGTGTGGCTTCTAATAGCTATTTTGTTGGTGCTACCATGTCACAACCACATCATTGCTGCCAAGAACACAACACACATACGTGAAACAAAGTAAATGACTGGCCTTTAACGTTTCTTATACACAGATAAATCCAAACCATTTTCACAAACAATATTAGTGATAAAACTTATACTGTAGAGTAAAATTGAGGAAATTCACATGAACATGCAATTTAACTTGGAAAATACCCAAGAATATTATTAGTTATTTGATGAAATTAACTGCATGATGATAAACTCTTATATAATGTATATAAACAAAATAAATTCACAAAGTATGTATAAAAAGTACCCGAGAGGACATACTGTATTAGGAGTCAGGAAATCAATAAAGTGTAGATGAGTAATCTCATAAAAATCTTAAAATTAAAACCTGGGATAGTGGAAGTGTGTAATTATACTGGTTCACACTTCATCACCTAAAAGTTCATAGAGAAATTAGTAATGTGGTAAATTCGATGGAAACTTTTGATAACGTTGCATCTCCTCTTATATATCTGAAAAATAAATGGAAAGGATTCTAACTTCACCTCCTGATTCTTCACAATCTCTTGAACTTTTTTTTATGTTTGTGTTAAAAGGAAACTTCCTGAGCCCCTTGTGAAGGCGCACATACGTAAAATGTTGGAGTGCCCTTGTAGTTTTGCTTTATGTGGCTAATGAGGTCTTCGACATTGTCTTGCCTTACCTGTAAAAAAAGAAACCATTCTTAATACATCAATACATTACAGCATAATGTACATATAATGTAGTAGTATACAAGACTGAAGCCCATTTTCCATCTTAACTCATTTACTTGAAGTATGTGTGTTCCAAGACAACTCTTGAGTGAGAGTGATTCAGTAATTTAGCTTAGATAGTCTGTAGTAATTTCTTTGTTGTAAATTACAATAGTTTGTAGTAATGTCTTTGCTGTAAATTACAATAGTTTGTAGCATTGTCTTTGTTGTAAATTACTAAGGACATTTTATATTTGCAGGTACAGTCTATATTCTGGATATGACCTGGTGTAGGATAAGAATGAGAAAGCCACCTTACAAGATCACACAACTACCGTAAAGTACACCCAGGAATAAAGAGAGAGCAGGTGAGTGATTACTGTTTAATATCTATTAAAATTGAGCTGAAAACTAAACCAGTGTTATAAGTTAAATGAAGAATGAATTACTACCATTACCATTCTTTGATTCATTCTTGATAAAGTGAAGAAAATTTCACAATACTTTATTGTTTTCCAATAAGTGAACCCTATCTCTGATTCCACAATTCTTCTGATTCCACAATTCTCTCAAAGCTAAGAAATAAGAAATTAATAGACAAAGAACAATCAATTAAGATTATTATCTTACTGTATTAGTCATGAAATTTTTATATTTCATCATTATGTAATCCTGTATTAACTTTTGCCTTTGTCATAATTCCTTGCAATTATTATTTGAAATAGCTTAAAAAATCCAGTCAATTCCTATTTTATAAAGAAATTTAAGGTAAAAGATACTGGTAACTACCCAAAATCTCAGAAATGTGAAGCGGATTCTGTGCACACACTTCTAAATACCTGTATGAAAACCCCATAGCCTTAATACTGCAAACATGATTAAACAAAGATTTTTAGCAGTTAATTTTTGTATACTGTACATCTGCTTATGCCAAATCTTACCAGTGTCACTGTACACCCTCCAAAGCCACCACCAGTCATTCTTGATCCGTATACACCTGGAACTGCTAGGGCAAGGTCTACCAGCTGATCAAGTTCTGGGCAGGATACTTCATAATCACTCCTGAAATTTAGTGAGAACATTTTTCAAAAATGCCAATAAACAGATACATTTCTCTGTAAACTTTTACCTATTTCACTGCATTTGAACCAGCTGTCAATGACCCCCTAGAAGCAAAAGTTTAAAAAGAAAAACTATTTATGACAACTCTGGATTAGGAATTTTCTTATTATAGTACTGTGGCACCTCAGTGATTGTGTTGTTTATATTGCCTGAACTATGAATAGTCTCTGGACTAAGTGTACTTTCCTATCAACAGTCTATATCATAAAGATTGTGTCAGGATAGGTCCATTTCAACAAAAGATTGACCTCTTTACAAAAAAGGAAAATATTCACTCCCCATTCATACACTTATCTTTTCCTTCAAAGATCATCACAAAGGGATGAAATAGCCATCCTGAACTGGCTCATTCACTCTTTTAGCTCTCAACTGCTAATTACAACTGACCTCTCCACTTCATTTTAATTTTTTTACCTCAATTCACTTAAATTGTAGATGTTAAAATATCCTTTGCATGTGCTGTCTTCAGGAAGCAATTTACGCCATCTAAGTTTACCTTTCTTTGTTCCTAAAGCCCATTGAAAAGGAACTTTCCAATGGCCTGTATTAAGATATAAAGAGATGGATTCAACACACCATGTTGGGTTGATCTTTCAAGTTAACCAGCTTTCCCATCTCTGCTAGGATTCTGAGCAGGTCTTGTGAGTCATGAGGCCACACGGACTAAGCATAGCTGCTCTGTCTACCTAAAAGAAATACTTTTGGAATCCGCACACTTTTTCCGTACCTACCTGAGGGAATTGTGTGATTCAGTCATCATTTTCCCAAAAGCATCATAATCTCCATTCTTTAAAATGGAAACGGCTTCCTCGGTTCGATGAATTTCAGATATGGCATGGCGAGCCCTGTTGTACAGCTCTTTTTCCTCAACCATGGATGACTTGTGTTCTGCAATAAAGATCAAAATTAATGGTTCCCAAAGAAAGGCTTCTCAGTTGAATACTGTATGCTTAAAGAGTGCACAGTTCAAAATACTATACAAGTATTGTACAGTATATACAGTATACTGTGCTGTATGACAATTCAAGTGTGCAGAATGAGAAGGTATTAACTGCAGTCTCAAAGTATAATCAAGAAAGTGATCTGTTCCATAAAAAGCAGTTCTCGTGAATGCAGTTTCAAAGTATCAGAAACCATTTAAGAGCTAAGTTTCATGGATTCTTAAACTGAGCGGATCTACTTACTCTCTAAATCAGCAAGAGTTGCATCACGCAAGCTCTTCTTGCCCATAATTCTAGCAGCATCTTGACACTGTCTCCGTCGTGTAGGATACTCTGAACCAGTGAGTGTGTGCCGCACGTTCGAGTTTGTGATGACAAACGTGACCGACGGATCAGATAAGGGCACAAGTTTTGATTCCAATGACCTGTTAGTAAACGTGAACTCCAATGATGGTGCTTGGGAAAAAGATAGCAGTCTTAGCACACGAAAGTAGATAACAGAATGAGAATTTTCCGTTTTATTTTCTGAAAGAAGATTGCTCTATTATATAGTTTCCATGCAAATAATTATTTACCAATAATGAAATAATACCAGTACTTGCCTACAGTCAATAAGTAGTGCATGTCCTTTACTCCCCATGGTAGAGATGAACTGATCCATTATACCACAAGGCATGTTAGCAAATTCATGCTCTGCCTTTTGACAAGCCAGGGCTTTAGCCTGCAAGCTAAACATAAAATGTACAAATTAATGTAATGCAAATGTTACGATGACATTTTTGTTTTACAGAAAATTTGGTATATATTGTCACATTCTTTTCATATATTTTACAAAGTCTACAAAAGAATAACTGAATTTGGTAGAGCCACAGTTTTGTGTAATCAGTGCTCCACACGCTTCAGGGCACTAGAACTGAGAAAATGTAAAAAATGGCAAAAAACATGTTCTGGTTAATGATTAGTTCAATACTTTCTAATACTGACCTTTTAGACTATGTAAACACTCCAGATCATTATAAAAGCTATGTTCTTAGCGCTAATATTTGATAAGGAGACTGTTCTACAGAATCCTGTATACTATAGCAGCTTGCAAACCGAAAGATCAGCAACGTTCACTACAAACTGTATCTACAATTTCAATCTCTCCAGGATAATCATAATTTAAAGTACAGTAACTGAGATCAACAAGTACATTGCTACAAATATAGTGATTAAGCAGAAGAAGCAGGACATGAGAACATAATCAAGAGTTTGTTTAGCTAGTATAGTATAGAGACTAAATCATTTTCTGACTGTAAAAAGTAATGTCTTTACATTGCATATCAACAAACATATTTCCTTTATATTCCAAGAGTGAATTGTATAGGGTTAACTTAACTGAAATGATTACTGTACAAGCATTTGTAAACTTAAGAGATATAAGTCAACCTCAGTGGCTAAGGCAGGCCTTATCAACAGGAAGCTAGTCGTGTGGATATTTGATATCTGGATAAATACAATTTGGAATCCTCAATATTACTGAAATGATTCACACCTAGGTGCCTTCGTTCCCATCAACACTTCAAGGAAGGTGTATGTTGCAACTTCAAGGGAAGCACTACTAGACAAGCCACCACCTAAAGGTACCGAGGTGGTGATGACAGCATCAAAACCACTCACAGGACCTAAGACAAAATACAAAGGTGAATTACATGATTTAATTACAGCAGGCTGAAGCATAAGAAGTCCTACGTTTACATTTTTCAGTTTAAGAAACAAAAATGAATGCTAAATACTAGCCACATGCCAAAAATTAGTTTCCTTTGAATTACACTCAAGTTTAAAATGACCTTAAACAAACACACATACAGTTAAAACATACCATGGAAATTAGCCACAACACCCTTCACATAATTAGCCCAGTTTGGTTTTTGAGGCTTAAGTGGATGAGATGGGGTCGGTAACTGAAATTCAACTTGATGAGGTTGGTCGACGTTTTCAGCAAGAGTAAAAATCTTACACTTGTCGGAATCAGTACGCTTTCCAACCATCACAGTAACTAATGGCAGAGCCTGTGGAAATATGGATGGCACATTAATCAATAATAAACTATTTATCAATGACAATACAGTTAACCTTAACTGATCAATCATACCATCAAGATATCCAGTTGTTTTCTTATGTTTATTTCTTGCAATACAGTCTGATGTGAAAAAATTTATACTAATCTGGATTGGTCTTGTACAAGACTGTGATACACTATCTTATCACTTATCTGTAATGAACAAAGGCTTGAATAGTGCATCTCCTAAACTGAAAATTTTTCTGAGGGCATACATTCTGCTTTCCACTACTTTTCAAATTTGAATAGCATGAAACCATTTACAGACACTACCCTATATATGAATGAATTGCTTTCTGAACAGCCGTTCGTATCTTGAATTGCTCATAAGTTAGTCTTTGTGCCTATTTAAGTGCAGTATGATAAAACATCAATACAGTACTGTACGATTTTTATCCTAAAACATAATACTGTACTATACACATTACATAAAGTACTTACTGCATTTTATAGAGTACAGTACTTTATTAATATGAATGATGCAAAAAACTAAATAAATTGTGATGATAATACAGCTGGTTTCTTACCGAACACAATTTTAAATGTTTGTAACTTGAATGTTCATAAGTAGGGTAGCATCTGTACAGAAATAAGTATAACATCATAAAATCCATATCATGACAAATGGTTTCCCACTTAAAAATCACCAGTGTCACAATAACTTAAAATTAATTTGGTAAAACACTTGCCATCGGGAAGACAAATCCATCGTTGTAATCTGTGTGTTCACCAATTATGTTAACCCTCCCTGGAGCTGCAACTGCTATGTCAGGCCTACCATTAAATCTTACACTAAAAGCAGCCTGTGCAGCTGAGACCAGGGATGAAAGTTCTGGGATCTTAGATGCCATTTCTGGAGAGCTGTAAAATGAAAACTAAGGTCATCAATCAGATTATTTTGTGTCCCATTTGATAATATGGAACTCCATCACCAGTGCAAAAGAGAACAGACTGGTAATCTTTGGTGGTCCTCCATCAAATAACTTTTGCCTACAGAAAGAAGCTTGTTTTACTTTAGAAAATTTTTGGTACGTCATAAAATGTTTTTATTTTAAAAACATAAACCTGTTAATCTTCCACAACTCTAGGGTATACAGTAATACCCTCAGTAAATTAGTGTTTAAATACAGTGAAAGTACCTTGGCATGGAGTTAATGCAACTGCAGTCCGTCAAGTTTAATAAATGCTACTGAAGAAACTTGCTCATCTCAGTGCAACAATTATATAGCCTAGCTTTCCACATGTCATAAGTATAATTACTCTTTAAATAAACAGATAATGATGTACTGTCACCAAAATGGCATATCAAATTTATAACGAGGTTTATTGAATGTAAGGCTTCCTGTGCTTGTCAGTAACTGTATTTATAAATTGCAAATATTGTAGACAGTTTATGCAGAATACCTACAGGTTAAAGGATAGCCTATCCATTAACACTAACTCAACCACAGTACTGTACTTCTCTTGACACCCACTGTTTGTGTACTAGCCTGGTCCACACACAGAGCGACACAATGGCCAAAAGCTATTTCCATTGTCAAGTTATGAGAATATATAAGCTAGTATTGGATGTTTACGTTAAGGAAATAATTTTTCCAATGGCCTATGCCTGCCGTCAGAAGCAGGCAAGTGATTTCTTGAGTCCACAGACATAACTCAAAGACAAGTCGGGAATTTCTCTCTTAAACTTATACCAAGTCATAGGACTTGTAGGGGCCAGGGTAAAACTGAAGACTACTACCGCGTCCCTCTGGTTCAGTCTTTACATGCACAATGGGCATCATGTTTAGTACCAGCCCCTTGGAGATGAATGTAAAAACATAAACAAAAGACGGTTCATATCATAAAACACAAAAAAAAAAGGTGCGAACTTAAAAACATGAGCAAAAGGCAGTAAATATCATGGTCGCCGACTGGTGGGAACCAGGCCGCTGTAGTAGTCTCTAGTTTCATTTGGGCCTGGGTTTATAATATAATAGATATAAATTCACCTTAACGTTTAGGCAAGCCTAACCTACGCTAGCCTACTTCCCTACAGTAACCCCTAGGTTAGGTTAGGTTATATAGCATGCTGTAATGGATATGCCAACCTACCCTCATTTCATTGTAGTATAACCTCACCTGTATGAGTTACAGGAAAACGAATTTAACCTGAGCATAACTGTAAAACTGTATAACATTATCGTATAACATAACAGTATAATTGTAAAACCTTTAACGTTAACTATACTCTGACATCGCCCTTGGGAAGTCATGACTCGAAAGTTATTTAAAACAGCTCAAATACTTTACCAGCAGCTTTGACTTCTGTATGACTGTTCACGAGATGTTCTGTGATAATTTGAAGTGCTTGCCGGTATGATTATATCTGAAGGTCACCTGTTAATTATCGATCAATTGTTCCTTCTTATCGGGCCGATACACTACCTCCTGTCAAAGTTCCAGGCGCGTTCAGCTTCTGGTGCTCTCCTAATGAAGCCAGTTTTTACCGGTTTCATTTAGTTTTATTGAGTAAAACTGTATAAATATGAATGTATCGCTTAACAATATTCTAAGAATAAAGTATGTTTATCCTTTATTCCCGGTAAAAGCTTTTATCAAGGATATCATTAATAAATAGAAAGTTTTCGTCTTGTAAATACAGAAGCTGAACGTGCCACACATCTGTAAACAATCGTTCGTTTTGGTTTTTTTTTTGGAATTCTATGCTTTAGATTTTTTGAGTTTTTAGTTAAAATTTATTTTGTTTCATCTAATATATGATTAAATCAATAGTTCCTTTGTAATATTTAAAAGTAATAATCCGGTTATTCAGGTAAACACATTAAAAGATATCACGAATGTGACATCTCTGCAATGCATTCGAACACTTTGCACATTGCAAGATTAGATTTAGTTTTACTTAATAAACCTCAGTGTTATTTAAATAGAGAAAAAGATATTAAAAGTAGTGAAAATTGTACAATTTTAGACTTTTAAAAAGAAAAGCTGGCTCATTCACAAGAACACTGAAAGCCAATAGCTCGGTGAGCAAACATTAATACGGAGAAGTAAAATCCAGCATTTCAATTGAATATTACAAATGGTAGAGATAAAAATCCTCAGGTGATGTGTGGAGTAACAAAAATGGACAGGATAAAAAATGAAAGAATAAGAGGAACTATCAAAGTCATATAAGTATCAAAGAAGGCCCAGGAAAGAAGACTGCAGTGGTATGGCCATGTGATGAGAAGGGATGAGATATATGTAGGGAGGAGAGTGATGCAGATGGCGGTTCCTGGTGAGAGAGCAAGAAGAAGACCGAAGCGAGGGTGGATGGATGTAGTTAGAGAAGACCTGAGAGACAAACAATTGTCAAGAGGACGATGTGTTTGACCGAGCCAGGTGGAGGAATGCTGTCAGAAACATCGACCCCACATAGAAGTGGGAAAAGATGCAGAGAAAGATGATTACAAATGGAATCGATTTTACCGAAATGACAAACTCTATTGGATACATATCACACTTAATTGCGCTGTATTTTTTGGTTCATTTTGTCTATTTTATTTTTCTGTTATGTTACACCTACGTGAATTTCTTTGACTTGAGTGCATACACTGGTAAAATATTAGTTTTTTTAATTGATCATAGTCGGAAGCTGTATGTTTTTAATTTACACTGTGCTAAAACTGTATGTATTTAACCAGGTGACGGGCGCAAGACCCTGCCATAGCCGAATATATTTTTATGAGGGTATATAGTTCAGATTTCGCATTTAGCTTTTCATAATTTGTTGTCAACCGTAGTTTTCCGCAAAATGTTATTTAATCGTGGTTTATCCATTGTAGAATAGTCATATAGAACTATTAATAAAAGTTCTCAACATTGCGCAAAAGATAAATTCAGATTTTGTGGTAAGATTTTGTATAGATTTAAAATTTCTACAATACTCTTTGAATTACTAATATCTTTTCCGTTTTGATTAAGAAATTGTGATGGATCAGTCTCAGGATTGCGTACAAATAAATTCTTTTTTTTTTTGAGGGGCGGGGGGAGAGTATGAATATATCATTTGATTATAAATTTAGCTTTTATTGAAAATATACAATATGACGAGGTAATTATAAATTTCTTTCCCATGTTGAGTGAGAAATCGTGATGGATTTTAGAGTAGCATCTCAGTTTTGCTTACAAATTAATTCAATTTCCAGAGAAATCGAGAATTATATAAGCACATTGTATATTAATTTTATTTGTTAAAGCTTATAATAGTTATGAGGTGATATTCGATTTCTTTTCCGTCTTGAGTAAGAAATTGTTAACGATTTTAGAGAGGCAATACCCGCATGCAGGCCATGACTAAGTAACAATATAGGTTCTCAGTTTTGCGTACTAATAAATTCGAAAATCGTAGGAATATTCCAGCAGATTCTTAATATATTTAACTTTAAATAATTAATTATTATATTATTTGATTAAATTGTTTTTTTATTTCGTTTTGATTAAAAAATAGTCACGGACTTCCGAGAAGCAATACCCGAATGAGCCCCACTGCCAAAATAATCTGCTGGGGTTTGTTTGTGTGTGTCATCCCGTCCCGCACCTGGCCGCCAATTCCTTCATTTTTATTCATTTCCCCGGGCAGAACCTCCGTCAGCATGGCCTCTGTGAAGGATGCGGGTCCTCAGGTCATCGACATTTCGAACCTGAACCTGGAACAGCTGACGAGCCTCAAAAATCAGCTAGATCAGGTGAATTGGGTCCTCCTGCCCTTCTGCGTGGTGTTCCTGCTGTGACGAGGCGATGCCCATGTGACCAGTTTTTATCCTATTTTACTTTGCCCTCTTGGGGGCGTAGCTCACTTGACCTCAGGTCGGGCGTCTCTGTGGCCTAATTCGGGGCTAGATTGTGTTTTTATGGTGTATAGATTGGGAAATAAGGCGCGTCTTCGTGATTTTAGGGCGTGTGGGTGGGCGTGCTAGGGTAGGGTATGGTAGCCTACCCTAGGATACTATACTCGGGTCAGAGGTTAGAAAAAGGTCAGCTTAGGATAGGGGACCATGTAGGAATTGGTCATACTTTGGAAGGAATTTGGGGAGTGGGGCTAATACAGATCTAGGGTGGATTGCAAAATTAGGGGTTATGATTTACTTTCGCGGAGTAGGGGGGCGATGCTCCCCCAATCAGGTTAGGACATAGCATCTGAAGTTAGGTTAGGTTACAGTAAGTCTGACTGAATGGATAGTTAGGGGTCATGACTTAAGGGGAGTCCAGAGGACAACCCCCCACTGAGGTTAAGGCATGGCATTGTAGGTTAGATCTAAAGTAAATCTGGTTAGGTCATGATCCCTCTGCATTTGCTCCCAGATCGATGTACAGCAGCCCAGGCTACCATCTCATGGAGTGGATGGGTCAGCAGTGGTAGGCCACAACCAAACCGAACTTTCCCATGACCTAACCTAACCTAACCTAGGCTGGGTGGCACAAGGTGACAATGAAAAGGATGTATTGTAGCACTGAATTCGTCACATGTTGAACCACAGTCACATACTTTTATGTTACGTGGTTCCATTTTGGGGTTGGAAGGGGAAAGAACGACTGAATCTGAATCAGAGCGCAGATATATGCAGGGAAAAGAATCATGTCATTTTAATTCACTGGATTTATAAAAACAATAGGCCTTGGGTGTGATGAAGGTTGACTGGGCATACAATTGGGTGGATTAAAAATTCTTGTATTCTGGTAATCAGGCATTTGGGGTGGATTAAAGATTCTTGTATTCTGGTAATCAGGCATTTAGGATTATGCAGTACTGTACAGCCATCTGAAGAACTACAGGCGAGAGGTACTGCATCAATGACTAACTCAAGAAACTTTTGAGATGATCCCCAAAAAAATCATACTTTGAATAATTAACTAGATATTTTAGGAGTATTTAAGTGTAATGCCAAACTTTTATGCAACACAATTTGCCATTTGTATCATCAAGCATAGCCGCTCTGTCATCATGTGTACTACACAACGTTTGCAAACACCACTGATCAGTCTTCCCATTTCTTTAACCCTCTTGAGTGTATTTTTTTTTTTACAAATATATAGCAGCATCTTGAGACATTTCTTGGGAGCAGTAGTAATGTCCTTTTGCTAATTTTGGAGCACAGTAGTAAGCTATAAAAGTAATCCAGTCCATAGTGAAGGTAGCCTGGGGGGTTAGATTCGTAAGTTGTTGCAAACACTGAATGTCTACAGTTTGTCAAGGTTTATGACCCTCTGTGACAGGCCATGTTTCAACAGTAAAAGGAATAATTAGGCTACATTTCTACTATATAAACAGGGTAAGGAAGGTTTTCTAGGATAGTTATAAAAAAATTTTTCAGCTTACCGAAATAAAATTTTTCTGGTGGGTCCTAAGAGTTTAAATAATTTTTGCTTGATATATTTTGATTAATATCATTTCATAAGCTTTGTTTCTCATTGTTGTGCTATGGTGGAAATGTTTTTGACCTGTAAAAAATTTGTGTCCTGTGTATATCAGGTTTTTTATTTTTATATTGAGTTGTTTTGACATATGTTTAGGCAAGACAACCAGTGGAAAAATCTGCGTTCAAGAGTTTTGTCTTGATGACTGCATGGTTTTATGATTTAGTGACATTCTTACTGATTACCAATTCATCTGGCTTCTTGCAGGAACTTCAGTTTTTCAACGATTCCCTACAACAGCTGAAAATTGCCCAGTTGAAGTTTAATGAATCTGGTGAATGCGTCAACAAGGTATGTCCAGACTCTACTTTGCCATATTTACAGTTGCATTTTGTGGATGTGTACCAAATGTATATTTTTCTGGAATTTACTGATTGCCAGGTAGTTGAAACATGCAACATCATGGGGGAGACATCACAGAAAACTTAAATAAGTTGGACGTCATAAGAAAAGTGGAAGGCAGAAAGCACTGCAAAAGATGTTTAGTATGAGGAAGATGTAGAGTACTTTTCCCTGCTAGAAAGGCCAATGGCTATGAATAAATTCCAGCTGTAGGTGTCAAAGTTTGCTAGGAGCCACAAGTCTTACCCAAAGGGTCACTGGACAATTACCCCACTTCAGTGCCTAAGAGAGGCCAAAGAGCTATTCTGCCTACCTTGGAAGAAAGGTTGGATGCTTCCAAACTCCACCTTTGTGTTTGTGCCAAAAAGCATTGATTATTCTTGATATGGTGTCAATTCTGTTAATATTCCCTAAAGGAAATACACATTCCATATACAGTATTAAGAAGTGTACCAAGGAAACTTATTCTTAACAGGTAGGGAAGTAAAAATAGACAGGGGTTCCTGTAACTATTGTAATACAGTACTATATATGTATGTTGAAGTTGAAAACATCCGCAGTACACATCATTCTGTATACCATATGCTATCTTAAGTATTCAACATTGAACTTTTCTAAAGGGAAATATACTTTTGAGAAATATTCTGATTGGTTTTTAGATAATGTGTAATGTAAGCATATGATGGCCAGGTCAGTAAAAATTATGATCAAGTCATCTAATTAAACAAGTGGAAATTGATAATTATCTGACATTTTATATTTCCTGAGTTCTTGTCATATGATTTCTTTTACCACAAAAATTTACTTGAAATAATGTAACTTGGAGACTATGTTTTGTAAGAAACATTGCTGTAAGCATATTTTTGGATATATATGTTAAAGAGTGATTCAGTAATTGACCTTACATTTCAGATAACTCCAGAAACCAAAGGAAAAGAAATCCTTGTCCCTCTGACCAGCTGCATGTATGTTCCTGGTACCATATCTGACGCTGAAAAATTGCTTATTGACATTGGCACTGGATATTACATTGAAAGGGTGAGTTTTTGTGTTATTTGTACTTTATAACACTAACATCTGGATCCCTGCAGGGGGTAGTGCCATCATTGCACCTCATGCAGTGCACTGTAGGCATTACTTAAGGTTCTTTGCAGCCTCTTGCCATAATTCGTTCCTTTTACTGCACCTTTGTTCATATGGTCTGTCTTCAATCTTAATTTACACCACTGTCTCCTGACAAATTTTCCATAGTGCAACTACGAGGTTTTTCTTCTGTTACGCCTTTAAACCTTTTTACTGTCATTTTCTGTTTCAGCACTGAATGACCTAATAGGTCCCAGTGCTTGGCATTTGGCCTAAGTTATTTGTTTTATGCTATTCTGACAACTGGATCAGATGAAATTTCATACTGACGGAAGAGTCATTTATTCATATAGGTATTTTCATATGCAGATGCAGCCCAGTCTCAAACAAAAGCCTTTGATGCTATGTGAGACAGTGGTTGTATTATAGCTTGTAATTAGTGGTGACTGATTTTCTTGCTGTCAGCATGATTACAAGTAGTGAATTTCCATTCTTTGAGAGTCTTCCCTGACTTTGCTGATTTTTGTGTTCAATTCCTAGGGTACTCGTAAGAGTCGGGAAAAACCTATTTTGATTTGTAGAATACGGTAGATGCAATGTGGGCAGGTTTTATTCTTTCAGGAGCACACCGTGTAAGACCAAAGGATGCCTCATGAAATGTAAATGTAATGTCTTAATATTTAGTTATCTGTGTAAATCACTTAATCTCCTTTCCTAGTGTAGCCCTTTAATCAAGACTTAAGTTTTCCTCTTAGTTTGCCATTTGCTTTTATTGCACATCATGAAGGAATGTTCCTTAAAAAGTAATAAACATTCACAAAACGTAAAGAATTATACTTCATCTTATTAAAGTGGCATGTTTGTAAATAAAATATGAAGGACTTTTTAACTAGGCCGTCAGGAGGATTATGTACTTGATGGAATACCTTGCATCGACCAAAGTCTTGAAGCTCAGTTGCTTATACAAAATATGTCTGAAATCATTGGAAATAATTTTTGCTTTGGATTTGAGAATTTGTTGCTTTCATAGGAGAATATTTCAGAAATGTGGTTAAGAGTGTAAATTTGAAACAATTGTCGAAATCATATCCTGCTTGAAGATTTCAAAGGATGACATCTTTATGTCATACCAGTTTGTTTCATAAGACCAGTTTCATCACATTAACAGCTAGCATGTAGTATGTCAAATTCTAGGTGTTTTATTGTGATAGTTTAGTCATTATTGTCAGGGATGTTAATTGATCTTGAATATAGGTATTTAATGTTACAGGTTGGATATGAATAATACCTGTCTAACATTCAGTAGGAAATAGTTACAACCTGCATGGTCTTTTTTCATCCTGAATTTTCATTGTGGAACCTGATTGTCTCTATTTGGTGCAGATGTATTTTAATATTTTAACAGTTGATACAGGGAATTACATTGTTGTAAAGTTCTTTTTAATATATCTGGTTACAAAGGATTACAGCGTATTATGCTGTAATGTAACAAGTAATGGGTTCAATGTTCTTCAAGATGCCATGGCTTTTGATTCGATTTTTTAAAACTGGTCATTCTGTTGTAATATTTGTTGAAGGGGATATCTTCTGAAATACCAGGGCTAAGATCTTTGGTCTTCAGTTTGTTGAAAGATTCAGGGACTAAAAATTTAGTGACTTAAAGCATTCCTATCCTTAAACAATGCTCCTTGTATTTAAATAATTTACTTACATTTTTATGTATTTATGTATTAATTTGTTAATTTTTTTTTTTCCAGTAACTGATCTCCTCTTTCTGAATTTCTTCTCTTACCTTCTGTTACTTTTTTCAGGTGAAAACCATATTCTTTGGAAGCTTAAATTTCAAGCTGATGGCCCCTGTAGGCTCCAATTACATTATTAGCATTCCTTGTATCCGTCATAAAAAAGGGAACATTGTATTTTTGAGCATCTTTTTGTTGTGGTGCCAATTTTGCAAGTTCACTTGATTTAGGACATAGGGAGTTTTTAATTCACTTGTTTTCAAATGATTTGCAAACTGTTGTTATACAGCCTGTGATTGATGATGTATTTCAGTGCTAAATTTACAGCCGAGTAATTAGTCGTTGTTATTGTGGTCTAAGCGATGTCAGGCAGGGCAGCCGATCGAGACTACGGTCTACCCCAAAGCCAAATCGAAGTCCTTCAAAAGAAGGCATCGTGCTTACCCCATACAAAAAATGGGAAAAAGCACGATAAAAAGAAGAAGAATAATTGTCATTAATTTGAGATGTCACTTAATGCATTGATATTTTTTCAGGATGTCGAAGGTGCGAAAGACTACTTCACCAGGAAAGTAAAATTTGTCACCGAGCAGATGGATAAGATTCAGAGAATTGCATCCGAGAAGAGCAAAGTAAGAGAAGGTAAGAGTTGAACAGTGAAATTTTATCGACATCATTTTCTCTCTTATTTGTCTCTCAGGAAGAAGGTTCATTTTAAAGCCAGGGTCATCATGTTAACATTTTTAGAATGTTTTTGTAGTTTATACTAAAGAGTTGCCTCTGGTATGGAAAAGTGAATGTTGGTGGTACCTTTGTCCTTTGCAAGTCACTGTATTTCAAAATGTATGGGTATTCCTTGAAGACATCATAAACTGAAGCCCCATATGGGGGTAACACCATCAGTGCACCTCACATGGTGCACTGTAGGCATTACTTAAGGTTATTTGCAGCGTCCCTCTGGCCCCTAGCTACAACCCCCTATAGTTCCTTTTACTGTACCTCCATTCATTTTTTCTTTCTTCCATCTGACTTTCCACCCTCTCCTAACAATTGTTTCATAGTGCAACTGCTAAGTCTTCCTCCTTTTACACCTTTCAAACCTTCTGTCTGTTTCTCCTTCAGCACTGACTGACTTCATAGGTCCCAATGCTTGGCCTTTTGCCCAAATTCTATTATAAACTGAAGCAAAATACCAAGCGACTTTGTATATTGTTTCAATGTCCTTTCTGACCACAACTCTCTGTATGTTAATGGCATGAAGATTTTCTGTAATGGTCTATTTAAATTACACTCATTTCAAAAGACTGGAAATTGACTCAATTGTTCTACGTATAAATATGTAGGCTTTTTCAGAAGTATAAACCACAATTTACTGTATTACCCTAAGACAGTTCTCTTTATATTTTAATAATTTACTTGCATTTTTCTATTTTATTTGTTAATTTCTTTTTTAATAAGTGATCTCTTCTTGACGTATTTCCTATTACCTCTGTTACTTCTTTCTGATGAACACCATATTCTCTGGAAGTTTGAATTTCGAGTTAATGGCCTCTATGGGCTTGTTCAATATGAATAGGGTTCATCTTCTGAATAACAATAAGAAGAAGAAATTGATTCGGAGTAAAGGGGTTCAGGCTATTTCTTAATATGCACATTTCCAAGGTCTGGGTTACATAGTCAAAGGACCATTGCAGGTACAAGTTCTGGGTGATGTTGTATTAGTATTCTTAATCAGAGTAATTATCTTAATCCTCTGTTTGATCAGCAGGATACTAGTATTACTAAAGCTACAGTCTACCAATGAACGTGACTGAGAAAACTTCGTATAACACTCCATTTCTCTTTCAGTGGTGATGGACATCATGGAGGTCAAACTCGACCACCAGCTGGCAAGCATAAAGCAACAGCAGGCAGCCGCTGCAGCCACAAAAGCTCAGGAAGCCAAGGCTTAAAGTTGAGAGGACATTTGCTCGTTACTGAACTTTGCGCCCTATGTGAAGGAGTTTATATATCTGTTCCTTACAATACCAAACTGCTTTTTCCCTTTGTTGAGGATTGTTTTTTTTTTTTTAGTGGAATGCAGCACAGTATCTCCATTTCAATCTCTTGAAGCTGCCAACTCAAGGAAGGGCTGACTTAATCTGGGTTCCGGAGAGAGAAACAGTGGTAAATACTCTGGATGAATATGAAAAATAGAAACTAGTAATTTTACTGTGCAGGTTACTAATATCTAAATTTGTCTAAGTGTTCATTTTCTTCAGGTTATCTTGTGAAATGTGAGCATGTTGTAACAACATGAGACCTTATGTTTTTCATAGCTGTCAACTGTGTGATATTGCAGCTGGAGGAAGTCAATCTTGCTTTTTTTTTCATAAGCTTTGTGAGCGCGTTGAGACAAAATGAGACTGTTTCATACAACTGTAAGCTGTGCTGAATCACAGCTTCCGGAGGTCAGAGTCTGACTTGTCATTTTTTGTGAGATGATGATGGTAACTGCATAGTATTCCTCAGTGGCTAATTGCTTCTCACAAAGAACCACGTATTCCAGACCTGTAACTCAGGCGTTACTACTCATAACAGATGCTGGACAATGTCTAGTTTTTGCAGGTGAGAGGCATTGGCAGTGTAAACACTATGTAATTTTCAATTAACACTTTCCACAAAGGAAGAAACACTATTGTGAGATGAGCCTAGCTGATTACTGTGATTTTCAGATTCCTTTGCTTGCTTCATTCTCGACGTATGTAGACTTGTACAGTTACGAGAAAGTTGAAAAGTCACTCATTAATTGTGCCTGACACTTAAAAACTTTTATTTGTTTGTTCTTAATAGTTATACATTGCTCATGCTGAATTTTTTTGTAATATTGTGGAATTAGCAAATACTTCTTGGTTAAATTTCCGTCTGCAGACACACTTTTATCCAAATTTTTTAGTATGTGAATTGCGATACAGAATGAACACGAAAGAGTTGAGTCTGAGGTAAAAGAAGTTAGTGAATCTTAACTTTTTAAATGCATTTTCTTTTCATTGTAACTAGGTTGCTAAAAGGTTTTGTTGCACCTCTGAAATTTCAGTTCAAAATGATGCTTCAGTTTATAGTTGCATTCATATACAAAAGTCACAAGATCCGTAAGATTTCCATCAAGGGTTAGTTTCACAAGTATTCACGTTCTACCACAATGAATTTGTATTTCACAGAAGTGTCTTCAACTTCATGAGCTGATATTAGGATATGAAATTCAAATATTTGTATTTAGCATTATGAGCAGATATTAGGGTACGAAAATAAAATAATTGTATTTAACATTATGCAAGCACTGTACTATAATATTTAGCTTCTTATACCGTTTCAAATGCCGCAGGTGATTCAGGATTTAGGATTTATACTCACCATTGAAATTGTTCGTAACTTTTTGAGTTGGCACTAGGATTTAAGAATCTGATCTTTTGTTGTTAACTATGGTTTAGCATATGTGATAGAGCAACAGGTGTTTCTGCTCGTGGTGCAAGATAACTGTAAAGGATTTTGTTTCATCTGTAGTTTCAAATCCTGTCTACATAAGGAAACTCGGTCGATCCAAGAGTTACACATCATTACATTGAGTGTCATTTTACATCTGCTGTTAAACTACCTTTGATGAGTGTGTTGGTCAAAATGATGCTATGCCCAAGTTGGATTACATCAAATGAGAAGGTAGTAATTAAAAGGCAGGAATTTCAAGGTTAAACTGTAAGAGTTTTTTTTGTAAGAAATTGCAAATTGAGCACCCACAAAAGACATGACTAAAAATTTAAAAATCAAGATTAAAAGTTGTCACATGTTGCAGAGCATGCAGTCTCGTAGCTTAGACTGGAGATGATAATACCCTCTGATAATCAGGTTCCAATCACTTATCATAATGTGTCAGTAGATAGAAACACGTGATGTTAAGAAAGAAGGTTCTCAGTATCACTGGAATATAGCACAAATGCAGTTCTTGAGTTAACAGTGCAAGTAGACACTGCTGAAAGAGTACCTTAGTCAGACTGAAACTGATGTATTGGTTTTTCTCCAGCTTGAGCAAAGTAACAAAGTACATAAGAACAGAGAAGGCAAAAGTTCGTGACAGTTACTTGATTTCACCTGTGAACCACTTGTTGTGAATTAATATACATTTTATTTCAAAGAAAAATGTTTGAATAAAAAATTAATTACTTAAGTAGTTTGTCTTACAACATCACTTCATTGTAAAGGTGACTTGTCCACAAACTGTTTCAAGGGTGGTCTGTCATACCCGTGAGTGTTGTGTATTTGCTGTCTTGCAACACTAAGTGTGTTTCCAACTTGTCCTCTTGTGCAGAATCAATTTTGCCCTTTTACTTTCATCAGTGATTTCAACTAGTGAACAAACTGGATGAAGTCTTGTCTGTTGACTTCAAATTCATCTCTAGCACATAAATATGCATAGGTAATGAACTCCATATTTTATTTTCAGACAAGATACAGCCCAAATTTTGTATACAGTGTAGGAGTATACTTCGGTGTAATCCTGTATTTCAGAGTCAGTGTAATGGTTTCAAGGTAACAAAGTAATTGTGCAACCATTGTAACAATTTTACACAAGTTTTGAACCCCTCAAGGGGGCCAGTGCCATCAGTGCACCTCACATGGTTCACTCTAGGCATTATTTAAGGTTCTTTGTAGCATCCCTTTGAGCCCTAGCTGCAACCCCTTTCATTCCTTTTACTGTACTTCAGTTCATAGTCTCTCTCCTCCATCTTACTTTCCACCCTCTCCTTAGAATTGTTTCTTAGTGCAACTGTGAGATTTTCTCCTTTTTACTGTTTCCCTTTCAGCACTGAATGATCTTGCAGGTCCCAGCACTTGGCTTTTGGCCTCAATTCTATAATTCCATTCATTTCCATAAGTAAAGAATGTGAGAAACATAAATCCATGAGTTTCAAGTTACAATCTCCAACTAAGGAATGAAAGAACGGATTGGAAAATAAGAAAACAAGGAAATTGGTAAACCATTATAAGCAAGTAGTTTTTGCTAGTAGTGAGGCTAGTACTTAGTATTTTGTACATTTTCGCATGACATTCGAAATTAATGAAACTTGACCGCTTAGAAGTTTTCAACTGAAGAATTTTGCTTCGAATTTGGAATGACATCAACGGCACAGATAATTCTTGTTCTTTCAGTTGCATTTAATTCAACAATATTAAGAGTTTTTTTAAACATATGGTTAGTATTTTTATGTAATTAAAGATATATAAAAGATAAACACCTGTTGCTGAAATATCTAACAAGACTTGAAAGTGATGTTAACCACAGATAAGAGGAACAGGCAAGGGTAAATGATGATCTGGTATGTGTACCCACTAGCTACCATGTTTATGACATGTAATCCAGTGTTTTAAATACTTGAAATCTAGACAAAAGTAGGATAAATGTACAGGGGTTGATGCCCAAATCATAGGAAAGGCAACAGTTTAGAAAATGTAATTCAGACAGGACTCCATTATTTACTGAGTATAAACAATATAGGTTCACACATAAGAGTATTCCAAGTGCACTAAGAATATGCAGGGTTTTATTTGCAACTGATTACAAAAAGCAGACTTCAGTAAGTTATCTCAAGCACTGGTGACGTCTAAAACCTCTATAATTGACAAATAAATGTTATCAGTTACACCAAATGAAGGCTTCCAAAAATAAAGATGAGTTCTAATCTTCATCCTCTCAATGATACGTGATACTAGGCCTTGGGAAAACATTTCAGTAAATTTTATTCTTAATTAAACTGACCAACGTCTTTTGTGGCATTAAAAAAAACTTGTAAATCAACCAAAATATTTAATTAGGACAATTTCTTTGTTTTCATTCAGAGATTATGATGGAAGGGTACTTTACCCAAATAGATGCATTTGATCAACGTTTCAAGGCTTTATTCAATGATGAAATACGTTTTCTTCTGCCAGCGAGCCAACTGTGGCATTTCTCTCGAACATCTTTGGAATATTTTTTTTTTTACTTTAAAACTGTGAATTCGTATTGTCTTGGTCGAATATTTTGGTTGGTTTACCAGAGTTTTACTAAGTGTTTTCCCCAGGCGTGGTATCAAGTATTACTGGAAAGCTCAGTGATTAGAATCTCAAAAGAGACTTCTGTAAGAAAAGAACTTTTGGGGATTGGAAAGAAAAGTAATTTCGTGTTAGGCTTCATAAATTGCTGACTACTGACGAATATCTCAAAACAAAAAATAGCTGTAGCTGAGAGGTAGGACTGGCAATTTATGCTGAGTGCATTACGTCATCTGTAGTCTCTTATGAATGCTGTGATACTTTAAAAACTGACTAACAAGTAGGACTCCTGGAATTATTTGTGAAGGGATATATACGAGAATATTTGTCGTACGTAGAAATTAATTACGTCACAATGATTTGAAATACTGTACAGAAATGATTCCTGTCAATATGAATTAAAACAGTATATGCAAAAGAATCTTTGGATTACGCACATTGCTCACTGGTAAAATATAGTTTGATTATTATTCAGTCGAAGACGAGAAATTATATCAACGCGTCTGGAAATCGAAAAGTTTATATTCTTTGCAAATCCAGAATGAAGCGAAGTTTAATCCAGAAAAAGGGAGATTACCTGGAAACATCATTAATCCGACATCCGGGAAAACGAGTTACATTCCCCGAGAAAACTACATATGAAAATGAGAATTAAATATTTCAGTGAATAGCATATGTATTTGAAAACGTGACGAGACAAGGTTCAGGTTAGTAGCATGAATCGATAATGCAGAATGACGTCAGTGCTTAATCGGTTGGTTAGTGAATAATTATCATTACTTCCTCTAATATCCTGCATAATAGAGTAGTTACCTGACCTCTCTTATCCTCGAGAATATCAAAGAAGCAACTGAAAGATTACTGTCCCTCGTTTGGTGACATTTATATTTGTTTGTTGAATGATGTTTTTGTTTACTTATTTTGCATGCAAGATGCTCTAACTCTGGTCAAAAGGACAGCATATACAAGGATATTTTTTTACAGATATCAATAAAAAAAATTATGTATGAATTCCTTCCATCTATTTTTTATTTATTTGTCAAATTTGGAAGTTACTAAGTATCTGCTTTGTCTATGCCTTGACCACCACATCTCACTAGTTCTGTTTCTTAGTAATTCATTTAAGAAATTTCCACAAAAACTTTCCTCCTTAGTTTCACTACCTTAAAATGTATCCTTTGAAAATTCATTCTTCCTCTCCAGCCAATGGGGGAGGTCGTTGCAAAACCCCCAGCCAATGAGAGAAGCTAACAAAAGAAACACATTTTCTCCCTCGGTGGAGGCCCCTGATTGGCTAAGAAGAATTCTTTGCTTTCCTTAGAGGTCGTTTGACTAAGACATCTGTCATAACCCTTTGAGATTTCGTGGTGTTAACGATATTTCATGAGATAGAATCTAGTTTCTTGTGTAAAAATGAACTCCTGCAGGTAAGATTGCCGTGAGAAATTGAAGTTCAAATTTATTTTAACCATTAGTTATAATTGACGGAATAAGGTGATAGATTGTTGGAAAATATTAAGATATCCATAGTTGCAAGTGGTTTGTTGGTTTAGGTTAAACCGGTTTTATACTGTCATGAGTTCTGAAGAGGCCTGTTAGTTTGGGAAGGTTTAAGAGGCCTTATATCACCTGCGGATCGGCTTACCAAGAGAAGCTTGTGTGGTTGTTTTTAGGTGTTCAACGTTATAGTGAATTAAGTGTTCATAATTTGAGTATTAAACATTAAGGCTCTAGTCAGGTTCGTAAGGCGTTTTTCTCAAGCAGCTTTCTGCTCCCACGGAGTTTGTGGGATCAAAATTTAGTTTGTCAACGTTAGGAATTTCCTTGGATTTAAGAGTATTTTAGTAGGGCTAGACTCTGTATTACCTCGTGTTGGTTGTAATCCTTCGTGCTTCAGATTCCAGACGGGAATGTATCAACTCACGATTAAGAATAGTTTTTAGTAAACTTATGAACGTAATACTCCATCGTGCAGGTTTTTGCAATTAACGGTAGTCTAGGGAATTCACGACCATGACAATTAGCCTGAGCTTAACTATTTCTATGGATATTTATTAGGCCTGTACAGGTACACTGCAGCGTGCAGGTGTTATCGGTCAAAAACGAAAAACCACGAGTTTTTATCGAAGTCTGATTACGATAGTTTTGGGACACTGTTCAGCCATCTTATTGATAGTTGCAGAGCTTGATAGTTTTACGAGGCACAGAATTTGTAATAGATTGAATTGTATTGAGATTACAATATTGCTGGAGTCCAAAGTATAAATTTCTGTAGGTTTCTCTTTAGTCTGCATGGTATATAAAGTTTTCGAATACTTTAACCGTATAAATACCCATACTTTAGTCAGGGCCAACGAACGTTATGCCAAATAACGTTGCAGATCAGTTGCATATCATGCCGAAAGTTAAAATTAAAGGTCTTGGCGTCTAGTTTTAGGGTAAATTTAGGTAGAACTAAATTGTAATGTGAAGCAAATTAAAGTCACTTAGCGTTGTATAGAAGAGCTGTGGAGAAAACTGTATTGGCTTTGGAAAAATGGAATAGTTTATTAAGAGGCAACAAACTAGTGAAATTTTAACTACAAATCTAGAAATCATATACTGTAGTTTTAAACTGACGATACTGAAGGAGAATTTAATTTGTACTAGTGTCTGAATCGAACGGGAATCAGAACTGAAGAGTAATTTGTGGGTAAATATTCTAATCTTATTGAGTAACGTAAAGTGGTAAGCTTGTCAGACGTGGAGTGGTGTTAATCTGAAAATGAAATCTAAAAGGGAGAGGTTTGAGCCTAATGGAAGGTGAGCTAGGCAACATTAGCTGTCATAAGATCTTTTAAGTTTTTAGGGTAATATCTAAGGGCTACAAGTATTTCGAAAGGAAATAATAAGAATACTTTCAGGAACGATACCCATTCCGACAGTCCGGCTGAATTAATATCGTAGTATTTTACGTACGTCAAAAAATGCGCTTTACCATGTTATCGAGAATTCCTAGTCTTTTCTTGTCCGTTGATAGTCAGAATCAGAATTCCATTTAGCGCCTAAACGGTTTTTCTCAATCTTGGAAGTGGAATTAGTTAAGTCTTAAAACTGTAAACCCCATTATCCTTTAGGTTAAATGTAGTCTTGTAGGTATGTGGTTTGAGACTAGGTCAGCTTAGCCTAAAGTAAACAATGCTGAAACTGGGTGTGAAAGTGACCTCATGTGACCTCATGCACTGGATAATGAGCATCAGTGAGTGGGTATTGCGTACCCCAGTGTTAATCTGTGATGCTGGTTGGTGCAGATTAATAAACCGGCTTTATGCCAGCACGGGCACCTTGCCTCAGGGTGGCCCAGATGTATCGTAAAGTGTGGAAGGGAATAGGAAACCTGGTTTGGACCTCCGAACTCTTTCATACCAACCTTCTCATTGGAATGTTCTAATCTGTGGTTAAAAGGAATTAAGAGCAAAAATCAATGGTCTTTGTTTTTAGTAAAAGACTAAAAACTTTATATTGATTAGCTTTAACGGTATATTGTACTAGAATTAATAAGGTCCTTATTAGCAGGTGCAATATTAGGAGTCATAAAAATTCTTTGTATAAAAGAATGTATCGAGAATTCTAAGTTTTATATGGTTATCATTCTTGACTGATTTGCAGAAGTTATTTTGAAACCCTGGTAACCTTTTGCCTAAATTCCGTAGGCTAGTCAATTTGGCTTATAGTCGTAGGTCCTGAATTTCAATTTACCCCTATGAAATAAATAAGTTTTAAGCATTCTCTGTGCATTTCTATAGTTTGTGTAATTTGAATAAACCGAAGTTGGTTGTATACGTATCAACGGCAATAGACTAGTCTTAGAGAAAAGGTATGTGTTGAAATATATAGACGTATTATCAAAGCACTAATTTTTTCATCTTGTAACTGGTTCTTAGAGAGATTATAACCTTTATCTTTAAAGTTTAACTGCGTATTTATGCCTAATTATACGCACTTTCTCCAGTTTTGCCATATGAATGATAGTTGTATTTTAGTTACTTTTTTTTTTTGGCTTGGTGAGTCGTAAGCATCTGTGTATATCAATGAAAGTTTCTTTAAATACCCTAAATAATAAGTTCAGTGACTGGGGTCAGGTTGGCCTATTACCCGGCGAAATCATGACCCCTTATAGTCATCTGTTATTAGCTATATTTACGCACTTTAATATCTAAAATTTTTGTTGGTTTGTGGTGTGATTGTCCTGACAATTTGTGGTGTATAGGATGCTACATGTGGATTCCAGTCTTTGTTGGTTGGGACGAGTCGTGAGGACCATGCCAGGACTCCTAGACACTATTATCAAAAGGGCTTTCCCAGGAAAGGGACTCTTTTTAGCGAGCGTATGGCTAGTTTCGCGAAGCTGTTAAGCAAAGCGTATTCAGTTTAAACAGTTCAGGGTTTATGGCGTTAGATTTCATTATTTTCCAGTCGTAAATGTTATGAGTAATTAGGTTTATTCCTTTATTGTTAATTACGCTTTTAATTATCTGCATGCATATCCGGTTTCGTTAATTATACTGTTTTACTTTGCTGTGGGATTTTTCTTTAACGAACAAGTGAGTAGCTCGTTTTCAAGTCCATTTTTCGTTCTTACTGACCTTGAGGTCTAATAAATTCATATCCCTCTCCCCGCTTCCCCCTTGGCTGTTGCAAGTTCAAGTTAGGTCTTGAGTAGGATTTCGTGGACGAGGGTGGGGTGCCGAGACAGCAATGTGTAAAATAAAAGGTAAAAAATATTAACGAATTTTGGTGATCGTAAAATTGAACATTACTCCTTCATCTTTGTCTTAAAAAGTATGTTTTTTTCAGGGTTGAGCCACCCAAGGAATAGAGGTCAGGCCGTTTTACAGAATGGAAGACACTGTTCTAAGGAGTATGACTTGGTGCTGGCAAAAGGCCAATTTGGTCGAGCAAGGTGACTTACCAACCGGAAATACTCACTGTTGACTCCAACTTAACATGGGTGAGTAAAATAACTGTTGAGGTTATAGTTGTACCAGTGTTGTGCAATTTGAGAGATCTGCATTTAGCATGTTTCTTTGTCCTTAATTTTTGCAAGGTATTATGACAGTCTTGACTGCTAGCTATCGTAACTGTCTCAGTAACGTATTTGTTTCCTTCCAGATAAAGTTCGGCGTGAGAGGGAATGTCAGAAGGAGACATTTTCACGTCTCAAGACTAAGTTATTTTTAAACATGGCTTCAGAGTTCGCCTAGTCTACACACACCTTCAGCATTTCTTCATAATGTTAAGTCAGCAACGCGTGATGCTTCTGGATTCTCGCCAAAAGTCGATTCGTGGAACTTTTTAGTTCACTTCCAGTTGCCTTCATCAGTGTTCCCTGGGACTTCCATTTCAAGCCTGAAGGTGAGTTTGATCTTGCTGTCTAATGGTTTTGGTTTTGGATGGATGGTGTGTTACTGTCTGGGGGAAGGGTTGGGGAACCCATGTTGGGGGCTTTAAGGTGGGAATGCCTGCTGGCTTTAATTTAAAAAATCCTGATTATTAACTCAGTGGAATGTTTAAGGTTCAAATACCCTTTAATTTTGAGTTACGCTATTGTATACCTTCATTTTCAGATGTGAGTTCCAGACTTGAATATCCACTAATTTTGTCAGCTATAGCGACCACCGTTTTCTGAAATTTGAAGTTGTACCGGGATTTTTTTATGAGTGCGCGAATGTCTTGTTTCTTCGAACAGTGAATAAGTGTGAACAATCCAGTATTTTATCAAATGTGTAATTTTCTTAATCATCTATTGAACTTTTGTTCTGAGTCAACTAACTGTAATTCATTCATAATACAAAAGTTTTCTTTTACAACTTAATTGTGAAATTAGTCACTGAAAATTAAAATTCTTTGTTTAGAAAGTTGAAGTTTCTCTTTTCAATTTCTAGTCGTAAAAGTTAAAAGCCATTCCTTAAATGCAAAGAAATATGTTTTCTTGTAAAATTAAGTTTGTTTAAAAAAACATTCCAATAACTATAACCTTTTGATTACAGATCTCGACCAAAGTGAACCAACGTAAGACCCAAGCCACTGAAAGAGGATTCAGCAAGTTGTAGCAACAGCAGTTGGTCGAAGCCACTTCAAACCCAAGCCACTGAAAGAAGATTCGGACGAGTTACAGCAACATAAATTTGTCGACTGATCTGTTCATTCAGAAACGGAGAGAAGCCACCATTCCTCCTTGCGTGCCATTCTCAGCCTCTACTCTTCGCTACTCCTGGGGAACTAGTAAAATTGTCAACTGGCAGAATTGTCCTGAAGATGAAAGATCCTTTTCGTTACACAGTAAGCCGAGGGTTGTTGTTGGATTACCATCGTTAAAGTCTGCTCTGCTATGTTGAGTTTGATGGGCATTTATGCAAAGTTTTCAAAATTGTTTATGGCTTATGGTTCTGTTATTGTTAGGATGCTAAATCTTGATAGGTTAGAAATCTGATATGAAGAGAATGAGGACTAGTCTAACATTGCCTTAAAACAGTCTGATACATGACTAGAATTAATCATCTTTATATAGGTTAATCCGAGGATCTTATAAGAATGAAGACTAGAATGTTCTATATTTAAAATTGTCTGACTAGAATCGTTTAAAAATCTTAACTGACAGAAATGAGCCATGATTCTTAGCTTCGCTTAGCATTTTATTGCATAAGTGTTTATATATTAGATAATTTAGATAATTTAAAGTAGCCGAAAGAAATTATACCGTGGTTTACGCAAACTTGAAGTTGAATATGGTCTAGACTGGCTAGGGTATAGGATAGTAGGATGTTAAATTCTTAGACGGGAAAAATATTGAGACGAACATATCTTATGCACATTTTAATACATAATGTCTGAGATGTTTGTACTGCAAAAGCTGTTTGAAGTAGATGCTTGTATGAAATGTTACCTGATAACATTGGTCATAATCTCCATTTACAAAGTATTGTCAAACTGGTAAAAACCAAATGTTACCATCAAAGGTCGAAGGATCAAGGTCTCGAAGATTACACTCCTGGAAGGTTTTGAGTTAATTTTCCAATCTCTAGTGATTCATTTTCAATAGGTTGTTGGTTTGTCTTAAGTTCCTTCTTAATTTGCATAGTGTACCATTTGAATGGCCACGACAGAAATCCTTAATTCATTCTATAAAGTGGTCAGATAGTTGTGGAAAGTTGGTGTGGTCTTTGAAAGTGTTAAGGGCTATGAATGAAATTTCTGAGAATTTGTATGGTTAAAGATTTTGTAGTCCATTTTAAGTGGAATAGTTTTGTTTCCTGTAAAGTCTTCGACTGAATACAAAGGTAAACTTAGTTTGTGTTTTTCCTACCCCTGAAGCTGTATTTTTCAAGGTTTTCTGAGATGTCAAACTGTGAAATGGTTTAATTTTAACTCTCAGCATAAAGATGCAGCTGATTTATATGAATTTAGTTACTTGGAATTCCTGAAGCTGTTGGTTTGATATAATGGGTTGTCGTTTCTTGTCGGGAATGTAAATTTTTGCAGGGTCCTGTCGTTTGTGTTTTTGACGTCTGAGTTTTGTGAAGCTTACTTGCGTGATAGCTCTCAACACTTTCAGCCTATTGTGCATTTCAGCTCAGTGTCTTAACAGATATCCGTCGATAAAATCTTTACAAAGCATCGGATATGGATCGTACTTTGGAAATGTTTTCAGAATCTGCACAAGGTTCGTTTTCACAGCTGCTGGGTTTTGGTCATCTGGACTTCAAGCTGAAATGCTTAGTCTGCCTGTCTTAGTGGTCTTAAATGAATATTCAGTCTTTCAATCTTCAGTGGAAGCAAGAAAATGAGGTAGAAATGATCCATCTAAGGTTTAATACAGCTTCTGATGAACAATCTGATTGGAATACTCTTAAAGTACAGGTCTGAGTGCAGAGGGGGCTTAAACTTCTGAAGTTGGTGCATAGGTATAGTGTGAAAATGGTGGTTAGCTGTGTGGTAAAGGCGTCATGGTTCAAATATGGAGTTTGTATTACGAGTTTAGGGGCAACTTCCTAGTGTTGAGTGTTGACTGAAACACTGTTGGCACAGTGGTGTTGACTGGGGCTGTCCAAGAGATTTTTTCTTTAACTATTGCAAGTTTAGGAGATGACACTACAGTGGTTATAATTTCAAATTTCCCATTATTCAAAAATTTTCCTGTGTTCAAGTCTGGTTATGAAATTTAGTTGTAAGATTAGGGGTAGGTTTTAAATTCAGAAACTTTGGTTTTCTGAATTTAATTTTTTTTTCTGGAATCAAAACTGCTAGTCTTAAGCAATTTAGATTTCAATTCTTGTAATTGTGGATTTTTCATGCTTTCAGCTGTAGTTGAAAGCAAGATAGAACTACTCATGATTTTTTCTTTAGATAATTCCATTGTTGAATTAGTTGAATGTTCAGTGGTTCTCTCTTATGCTGAAGGAACTGATTTGTTGTTGTTGAATTAGTTGAATGTTCAGTGGTTTTATCCCTTGAACATTAGTTAAGTCATTTTTGTTTCAATGCACTGAATGCTATGCTTCAAAATTGATGCAAAGGGTTTCTCTTAATGTTCTGTGATTGTCTTTATATCGAAATATAAGTTGTAAGTTAATAGGAATCTGTTCTAAGGGTTTTCTCCATTCTCTCAATTTTCGCATGGTGAGAATTTATAGTTCATGAATTATCTAAAATTTGCTCTATACTTTAATTTGCTTTTTTCAAACGTAAGTTTTCTGTCATTCCCTCAAGCTCACCTGGAGTTAATCTTCTGGAATAGAGTGGAACTGGAATCAAATTTACTGGCAACATCTTTGTAAATGGAGACAGACCTTAAAATCTTTAAATTTTGTATGGGCAGAGGGGTTAACATGTTAAACTTAGTAATTTAGGTCAGTGTTTTTAGTAATTTAGGTCAGTGTTTTTAGCATTGAAATTTTTATCAATAGGCGAAAATCCATAGAGAATTTAGGTCTGTTTTTAGCATTGAAATTTTTATCAATAGACAAATCCATAGAGAATTTTAAAGTAACATAATATTGATATTCGAGGTTAGCAGTATTTCGTTTTTACTGCAGGTTGAGAGGCTGTGCCCACAAAGTTTAGGGTTTTTGGTTAAAAACTATATAAATCTAGGTTTTATCTAATATTTTTAAGAGTCAAAAGCTTTTGTTTTTAATCAGTTTGGATAAATATTTTGACTCAAAAGTGAAAGCTTCTAAAATTATGTTTTTAAAGCATGATCATTTTGAAGAGTTTTAAACCAAAAGATTGTTGAAGAGAAAAAGATTAGTTGAAACTTTTTTTTATAGTAAAAGACTAAATTTTGGTTTTACTCTTTTTTTTTATATTTTTCAAATCACTTTGAGAAAGCTTTTTTGGTTAAATTTTAACGATACTTTTTAAATCAGTTTGTAAATTTTGATAGTGTTTAGATTCGGTCATTTTTAAGCTAGGTCTTGTTTCGATTTTCATATAGAGGGGCTTTGCTTACACTACTAAGTTGTTTTTGATCAGTAGGTGTTTAAAGTAAGCTCTCCTCACTGAATTTTGGAGTTAAACTGATCCACGTAGTCATTGCCTGGTTCATTGCGTTCTTTAGCTTATGTAACTGCATTCTAAACGTTTTGGTTCAAATATAGCCTTTTCAGTTATGACAGGTATATCTTACAGGTTCAGAGACTGTCTAGTGAAGTGGGGTTTTTTTGTGGTTTTAGTAAATTCTTGCATAAATGTCTTATTTCAACTGAGTGTGGCAGAGAGGCTTTTATATAATATATCCATCTGGTTAAATCAACAATGACCTTCGGCTGTGTAAAATAAAAGGCCTTTTGCCCTGCTTTGGGACAATTTGTCCAGTTTGATTTTATTACTCCAGGAGAGAGAAGTAAAGCTGAGAGGAAGGATAGCGGCTTTTCTCCGTTTCGTGAACAGACTACCCGGTTTAATATAGTCTTGGAGAATTTAGAAATGTAAATGTATACGGAACTGGAATAAAACAGTATACGGAACTGGAATAAAACAGTATATATGAATAGGTTATATATATTTATAACACCTTCAAACAAAATTGCATGTACTCCCGCAATATTATGGCACCCCCCTTCCTTTCCCATGGTCGTTCTCTTACTTTTTATATATAGCTTTCAATGATACATCTTTGTTCTTTTTGGTCTTCATTTCTGACATAGTAGTTGTTCTCTTCTCACTGCTGCCAAATCCTCTCCTGATGCATTTCCTTGTTCTTTGCTGCTCTTCTCTGATGCATGCCTAGTCTCTCTGCTGCCAAGTCATTCTCTTCTTGATGCATTTCTTGAATGTCCACAAGTCTCTTCTCAATTTCTTGTTCTCTCTGCTGCCCCATTCTTCTCTTGATACATGAATGAATCTACTGTCCACTGCTGACTTCTGACCGCTTCACTACGTTGATCTCAACCTTCCGTTTCTTAACGTATTGGTACGGTTCGCCTACTGCTGCGTTTCTGGGTACTTGGCTGAAGTGCTGTTAGCATTTTCTTTATAGGTGGTGATGAACTCCTCCCTGGTGCCTTCTATTTCATCTGCTGCCACTAGGCGTCCTGTGAGCATCCATACTACAGGCGCCTCTGCTTGACTCCCCCTCTTAAAAGTGGTGCATCTTCATTCTTCCTCAGCCAGTCTGGAACCTGCATACTTCATCTGGCTGCTGAAGTATGGCTACCCTCTCTTGTCTTGGTGGCACACTGGCCAACGTCATTCCCTTCTCGAGCCTGCCTTAAAATCTTCCATCTTCGGTTAATATTCTGCCATTTTCATCCGATTTCTATCATTAGATCAACAAGTGTCTTGGGCAGTCTAGTAGAAGTTCTATTCAGCCACCCATAACCATTTTCTACGCTAGTCTTCCTTCAACAGACATTTTTCTCAGGATCCTTCGCCCATTCACCTATCAGTAAAGGCCGTAACTTTCTTCTATGCTCGACGTTGTGTATGAACTTCCCAGATACTCAACTCCTGAAAAAAGGGAAAAATACCATGAACTTGAAAAAAGAAAAAAAACTTGAACAAGTTGAAAAAGAAAAATACAACAAACTTGAAAAAAGGAAAAATACTATGAACAAACTTGAAAAAGTGTTTAAAAACTTTAAATGCAAAAAACTGGTTCTTGAATAAACATAAAATGGAACAAGTCTTTTATTTTAAACTTAAAAATGGAAGTGTTGGAAAAAAGAAAAATGGAACTGGTTCTTGAAAATAAACGAAAAATGGAACTGGTTCTTGGAAATAAAAGAAAAATGGAACTGGTTCTTGGAAATAAACTTAAAATGGAACTGGTTCTTGTTAATCAAAAACTACATTAAAAAAATGTTTGATAGTTTGTGATTGAACTACCCTTTTTAAGAAATTATACCGACAATCTATAATCTATATATATAATGATAATTTCCCACATTTTATAAATCACTCATGGACAAGAAACTTGCACTTATTTTAACCTACCCAACTTTGGAGATTCTTGTACTAATCAGTTATTTAAAGTTAAATATCAAAAACCAATCAAAACAATTTATACCATATTTTATAAAACTCGTGAATTTACGCTTACGGACATGAAACGAACTTATTTTAACCTAGGCAAATTTAGAGCTTTTAGTATATTAGTTTAAATTAAAGCTTTTGTCAAATAACTTTATCAAAACTGAGCAAATGGTTCAAAATCTATGTAATCCACAAAGATTCACTTACATTATACACTGCAAATAGTTCCTTTCAACGTTGCTGTACGATGACAGTTCAACCTCCAAATGAAATTTCTTTAAAACAGAAGTTTCTCTCCCGTCTGACTTCCGCAACGAAAACCTGCAAGTAATCAGATGTTGAAATAACAGATTGAAACTATAAACCTATCTGACCCTAACCAAAATTTCTATAAAACATTTGCCAAACTTCATCAGACTTTGTTCAACTGAAATGCTTGGCATAATTATAAAAATTTCTGTGTACAAAAATAATGCTTTAACGAAATATGCACAAGGTAATATGCTTTGCAAAAGCTTGTGGTACCATTCCTTAACTGAGGGCTTACCTTCTCTCTAGACAGACCATGATAGTCTGCTAACTGGCAGCATGGGTTAAATAAGTACAGTAATCCATCTGCTGATACTTAAGCAGGCAGGCTCAATCCAGTAAGCTGGCCTCTTTAATAGTCATGATACAGAACCTCTAGTAAAAGTATTCTGGGATTCACACACTCCAGGATGCTGTGTCTCCTCTTCTTCGCTATTGCATTCTGACAGTATAAATTTGTTCCGTTGGACCCCCGCCATTACCTCTTGCACTCGGAATTCAAACTGGTTTCTTTACGCCCTTCTGCCATTATCTCTGGTATTTACAGTGGCCTCTCTCTTACCCATCATCCTTCAAGCTGCTCTGGGGTCACCCTTCAAGCTGCTCTGGGGTCACCCTTCAAGCTGCTCTGGGGTCACCAACAGTATGTAGTTTCTTTTCCACGGGTCTTTCTTGACAGAACTCTGGCAACGTTCTTCATCTTCCAACCTCATCGATAGGACTAGTTTCCAGTTAATTCTCTCATTAGTACATGCTGCAAGGGAAATTTAAACACTTTAGATATTTCTTACTACTTTATCAGATGGCTCAAGAAAATTGAAATTATTACTATGTTTTCTACCTTATGTGAACTCAAATCATCTGTATAGATGTGTTTAAAGAATGAACTTTCTCAAAGTGGTTTAGAATATGCAAGTAGTTTAAATGCACTGCTAGCTAAACCTTATTAGTCTTACATTAGATGCAAGAAAGCTAAGATTTCCCAGACATTTCATAATGCAACTGACGGACTGATACAGGATTAACATTTTTTAACCCAGTTGAAATTTAACTGCTCATTTAATGCAGCTTTGTTCGTCTATATAGCAAATATTGATTAGGGTCATTTTAAATAACTGAAGATCTTGACAAATGTTAATTAGATCCTATTTCTTAAAGAAGTCGATTTAGCCTCAAAAAACTTTACTGATGTAGGTTCCTATCACTTGGTTCCCATGAAAACTATGAAACTATATTTAAAGAAATTTTACCTTTTATGTTGGGAGATGTTTTAGTTTTTCCTAACATTTACATGAATTGAGGGAACATCTAGTTGAAATTTAATTTCCTTGGGACTGTCAGAGAGTTGAATTGTACTTCACATATTATTTACAGTAAAACTTTCCTGTCATTTTGTCAGCAAGTTTAGTTAACCAACATGGAGTGCAAATTTTGATCCATTCAAAAAAAGCAGGATACCACATACATTTGTGGGGATTATTAGCTTAACTACTGAACACACTTTGTTCACAAACACAACTTTGTAAGCATTATAAAACCAAAACTAAAGGGATTTTAAAGTAGGTAATTAGAAAAATTATTTCATAAATTGTTCGAGAAGGAAAGGACGCTGATTTTGTCAAAGTTTGTGGTGCAAAATGATAAATTCTGTTCATGATCAAGACCAGTATCTTTTATATTACTCGTACCGCCGCCTCTCTACTGACACTTTTGAATCAAAAGTAAGATTACAGCCTTAAGTTCTTGCTGCATAATTACTGTAATTTATTTTCAGATTAAAATAAGTTATGATAATGGGAGATATATAATAAATAACAGTTGTGTAGCAAAAGACCCTGGACCTTAATTTTTTTCAAAAGTCAGATTGTATCTTATGTTTTTCAAAAGTTACTGTGTTAATTTTTTTCAAAAGTCAGATTGTATCTTATGTTTTTCAAAAGTTACTGTATTAATTTTTTCAAAAAGTCAGATTGTATCCTATGTTTTCAAAAGTCAGACTGTATCCTAAGTTCTTGCTTCCATAGTCAGTTATAAAACGCATTTTAAAATTAAAATAAATTTCTTATAAATTGATGTCTATGATAATGTTAGATGTTAATAGTTATAATAAACACAGTTGAACAGTACACCAAAAGCAGGTTCTTAATTGGTTCTACAAAGCATAGCACACACTGCAACAAACTGCAACACATTTTAGACAACACTTACCTCAAAGTTTATTGTACAACCTTGCACCACAACTAAAAAGTGTGTTCATTCACTATTTAAAAAACCTAAAATATAACTAATAACAGTATAGCCTAAGGATCCAATTTCGTAGAAGCTGTAAACTATCATTTGTCTAATTTTTCCAAACTGCACACTTCATCAAACAGTGAGGACTTCCGTCATCTCTGTACTGGCAATATTGTACATCAGCAGTATGGTACCACTGCTTTGACAGCCTTTGTATTAAATGCAAATTCTTTCAGGCATGTCCCAACATTTACCAAGGTGCTGACTCAGTGACAACACCACTTAAAACACAGTCAACCAAATCTTGCTTCTTAATAGCCTAAACAAGCTATTTCAAATGAACCGATTTCAACATTTCTCACCTATTTCAAAATCAGCATTCTAGTTCTTAGCATTTTACTAGTTACAGTACAGTCTCCAATCTGTAAACCGCCAATTTAGCATCAACTTCTAGCAGACCATTTCAACGTACTGATAATCAGAAAACTTTGGTGACATCCTAAAGGCAGGAAATGCAGAGAAAATACCAATACCTTGAGTATATTCTAGTAAGACAACATTTCAACCATCAATTCAGCTTAAACCCAACCGGGATTACCAAAAGCATTTTGCTAAAACAAATGCTCATTAAGGTTGCAATACTATACAACTCTCAGTAGCCCACGGTCCATTTCACTAAAGGCTTACAGAAATTTATTTCGGGTTATGTTCCACAAGTAGTAATTCAAATTTTCCACAAACCCATCCATTTAAAATGTGAGCTTTCATTAAAAACTATTCAGTATCTCGTAAAATTAATTTTCTCTGTCTCTAAAGAAGGAATATTTTTTGCCTTATCCAGTGTATTACTTGCAGGAAATCATGTTCCTTAAGACCTAACAATACCATCCAAGTGTTAGTAAAATAAAGACATTGACAAGCCTTTGTAAGAAAGAGCCCAGTTATTTTTCGATAGACTCCAGCCGCCTCCCACATTGTAATTTATATATATTTTTCTTGGGTAAAACAAAAAAAATTCCTTCTCAATACATAACCTTTGCAAGTGCTTAATAACGGAGAAATTTAATCAAATTACGACTTAAAAAGTCAGACAATACCGGGCCCCCACCCCACTCCATAGCTAATAAGGCAAAATTGTAACCAGTAAACACCTACTGTAGATTAAGTTAGGTTGATATTTTAAGGTACTTTTAGTGCAGTGTCATTTCCCAGCCATTTTTCGCATGAAAAACCCAAAATGGTTTTTCATGCAAAAATGGCTGTCTGGAGTTTTCAGAAAAATTACTAAGAACCCATTCTCACTGTAGTTACAAACGAAACCCAGTAACGTCAGTATCTTCATTTCGAAAAATTTGAACTTGAAAACTTTCTGGAATTACCAATTTCATCACAACCTTCCCATTAAAATTATTTTTTCCATTATAAACTCTATGAACGTGAACAATTAACCCTTTTGCTCTCTGCAGCTGCCAATGTTCACCAGAGTTCTATTCACAACTAGCTATGTACTTTATTAGGGTTGTAACTTACTTTGCTAAACCCATTCCATGTTTAGTAAACCGTATAACTATTCAAAATTCCGTTTGCATTTTATTAAATCTAGAATTACGAATTTTAACTTAAAAATAATTTCAAGACTTAAAAACTGAATACGTAACAGAGGTGTCATCCAATAAAACCAGAACTAAAACCAACACAAATGAATACTGGTAAAAAAAAGTTTTTTAAACATTACCATAGCCCAAATCTGCCTATTTTGTTGAATCCAAGTCATAGTTACTTTGCAAAAGAGGGATGTTTAGCTGCAACTACCAAAAATTCTAGAATCTGTCTGGGAATGGGGTTTTTTCCTTTTAAAATATTCAACTGGGTATTTCTTTCTCCCATATCTGTATTAAATACCATGCACTGGCATAATGGAGGTTAGGCCTACCATTCTTGAGTAATTAAACATTGACACTGGAATATGCAGCTCAGCTTTCTTGACACTTTTGTCCCCAGGTTAACTATCTTTAGTTATGGACCATTCAGATTTACTCAGACCTCCCTGACATAATTTCATCTACTTCAGCAATGTCCAGTCCACCAATTGCTGGCAAATTCTGTAAGTAATTTTCCAGTACTTCTGAGCAATCAGATAACCAACTGGCGACTGTTTATCGTAACTAGTACCTGTAGTTTCTAACTAAAATTTTACCTTTAAAAGGTGACAAGGAATTTCCCAGGCATACTTTCCTAAAAACTTGTCCTAAAAGCCATTAAGGTAAAATTACGTGCACAGCAATTCGCTCAGTTAGGAGCCAACACTGAATGGTTAAAAGTCCATTGGTTCCACTGAGTAAGTAAATTCTAGCAGCCTCATTATTATGCGTGCTATGTCGTCCCACAATACTAGAGCAACATTTACGAAAGGAAACCACTGACGAATTGAAAACTGGCAAATGTACACCTGAGATAATGGAGTCCACTGGTAAAAAAATGCTAAAAATAGCAAAAGCCCACACCACCTTTGGTAAGCGTAGAGCAGAATCTCGTCGAAATATCTTGTGAATGTACAATATTTAGGCTAAGAACAGCCGGAGTTCAGAGACGTACTCTGAGGTAAAATCAGCTGTGAATTCTGAAAAATTGCTCAGTCTTCCTCCAAAACCATTTATTACCTTAACTTGCTTTGAATACTGTAGGATAATTCACACACCAGTGCCTACCTACTAAACCTAATTCACTATCATGATCAACTGAAAACACTATCACTTCCACTGGTAAACATTCATAAAATCTCAAGTCAAAAAGTGATCTGGAATTTGGGCTAAAAGTAACACATTACCATAATTTCAGCAGGTTCTGTACCTTAATGTAGCTTACCAAGAGCGATTATGATGAGTAAAAACTCAAGTGGGTTAAAGTTAATCTTTCAGCCCAAAACTGCCACATTGATAAAGGGTTCATTTTGTGAATATCAGAACGTATGCCTATCTCCACAGCTTAAATCAAGCACAAGACTCTTTACCCTAGACTATATTTTAATATTTCAGTTATAAACACGAATTAAACCAAACATGTTTTAGGGTACTGCCCGAGTTGAAATGTATAGGCTAGGATAGATTGTTTGATTTAGCTAGGTTATTGGTGCAGTATAAACCCCAAATTTAAATGTAGAATCTACTGGTCACTTTTTACTATACATCTGTAGTATATATTAACCACAAAGCCATCTTAACTTCTTTATTTCTTCTCATTTTGAAACGCTAGTCACTACGAAGCCTAGGAGCAACTTCTTTACTGAATGATAAACGTTAAACTTTCTACACAATCACAATATTAGGCCTATGCTGCAAAACTTTCAGCACACAATCAGGCATCTGCACAAAATTTCAGCACAGTTACGACAATTAGGCCTGTGCTGACTTGAGATTATAGGTTTTAGTTCACTTGGCTGTTGGCACTTGGCAATATAGTCTGGCTAAGGCTCCATTTAACTTTTAAAATAGGCGCAAAACAGCACAATATTAAGCCTTTGCTGAATTGAGACTATTACTTTTATTTTGCTTGGCTGTTGGCACTTGGCAATATAGACTCCATTTCACTTCTAAAATAGGTGCAAAACTACAGCAAAATTACGATAATTATGCCTATGCTGACTTGAGACATCTACTTTTAGTTTGCTTGGCTGTTTGCACTTTATTTCTAAGGCTCCCGTAAATTAACTCAAAAGGCGCAATGCAAAACTTCAGCACAATTACGATAATCAGGTCTACGTCGTAAAACTTTCAGTACAATATACGATTAGGCATATCTGCAAAATTTTCAGTATACTTACGATAGGCCTACGCTGACATGAGACTGCACTTGGCAACACAATTTAGCCTGGGTTCCCGTTAAGTTTCCATTCTCAAAATGGCGCAAAACCTTCAGCACAATGTTAAAAATTATTGCCTACGCTGACTTAAGTTTGTACATTGGAACGAATAAAGAGGCCATTTATGGAGTAGGGTTTCTACATGATTTAACACCCAACTGAAAAATTAAATATAACTCAAGAAACCGTGTCCTAAGGTTTGAGCTTATCACGGCTGCATTAACATAATTGCAGTGACTAACCTTCAAAAGTTAAAATTTCTACCAAAAAATTCAATTACAATGCTGTTACCTTACTAGATTAGTAAAAATTTTTGTCATGGATATCTAGAACTTCCGATGTGGCGTTGGCGATATTTTGTCATGGATATCCTCAGAACTTCCACCAATTTAGTCAGTACAAAATTCCTAGATTCAATGTGGTTTCCGTTGGCAATATATTGTAATGGATATCCTCAGAACTTCCACCAATTTAGTCAGTACAAAATTCCTAGATTCAATGTGGTTTCCGTTGGCAATATATTGTAATGGATATCTTCAGAACTTCAACCAATTTAGTGAGTTCAATGTGGTTTCGCAATATATTGTAATGGATATCCTCAGAACTTAATAATGAGTCACGTGACAACACCATCTATAAAAACTAGATAATGGTAAACCTTCCCCCTGGAATGTCTAAAAAGGGGGTTCACTGTACAAGCACTATAAAATCAATATTCTCGCCGGTTGGAACAATAACTTCTTAAAATTCATCAAGCACTATAAATTCAATAGGTGAACAATAACAAATTGATCTCTCTCCCATTTTACCATTGCCAAGCTGAAAACGTCCAAGGATCGCCTAGACCCATGAAAACGAAGAGGACTAGAAACGATTGTTCTATTGTCCTTTAAAAAAAATGGTCTTGTCTTCCATTCAGGTAAAGGTTTAGCGACATCTGTCGCGTGCGAAATGAGAGAGAGAGAGAGAGAGAGAGAGAGAGAGAGAAAGCCATCCATCAGCCAAGTTCAGTCGTAGAAGACATTTTTTGAAAAATAATTTCCATTTCGTTGACGTATCTTTCATCGACGTCTTAGCAAGCAAATTAGGATTTAGAATGAGCCACTAAAGCTTCTATGAGAACGCCAGACAGTAGGCATATAAACAAATTTTATCGCATAGAAACTTACGAAACTTATTTTTTTTTATAGATTTCCCACAGTTATATTACGAGTTCACCCGTAGAGAAAGATTATTACAAAATCCATTTTCACTGATAATATGATCAAACCCGGTGAACTTTGCGTCAACGCTTCTTAAACCTTTTTATTTTATATCTTGTATTATTTTTATTTAACAATATTCTCTGTCAAACTCTTTTTTATATAGTGGTAAATAGTTTCTCCTTATTCAGACCGAAAGTTCGTTTTTTGTTCTAAATAACTCAAAGAATTGGAAAGAAAATATATAAAGTACAGATGATTGACATTTTCTTCGAGCATCTATAGAAAACGGAGGTGACACTTTGATGCCTAACTATTCTATATTCAAACCCGCAGAATCTTTGCAAAATAAATATATAATTATTTATTTTCCAATGATATACCATAAGTATATTTTAAATTTAAGGTTCATTTGATACTCTTGTAACATCTAAGGCAGCAATTTACAAAAATTTCTTCTTCTATTTGCCCTTTTATCCATTCATTCCCACGGTTAACACGTAGAGCATAAACTAACCACCAGGAATTACCACACAGAACTTGAAATAACTACCATGAAATTATTAAATTCACGTATTCATAGTCACCAGTCTCGTGTGAATTGCTACTATTGAGAATGGAAGAAATCCTCCCACTCTGGGAACCATAACAGCACTTACACTATAGTGAAGGCCACCTCTGAATATATTAATAGATTAATATATTAATACCAAAATCAAAGTTACATCACTCAGGAATTATTTTTCTTTCGGTTATATGTGACGTAATTATGATAACGGATATCAAGAAACTTCTATGAGATACTCAAAATTTATTAGCATACTCTGTAACATACTGTGGAGACCCTGAGATATTAAACTAAATATAAATAACGACTTAAAAAAAAAAAAAAACTGGCAAAGCGCATTCCATCACGAGTCCGCTATCAGGCCATGTTGTACCAGTGCCACTTTTCTAATTTTTTACTGTTTTTCATTAGTAAAAACATTCATAAAAACAAGTCTTTGGAATTTAAAAATCATAAGCCTTGTACATCTCGATTGTTTATGAGATGAAGACCTTGACTGCTAAAGTACCAGTTAATTCTATTTTTGATCATTTTGAATGATTAGTAGTAGTCAAATATTCTGATAAATCAGACCCAGGAAGAGCACATGGGCTAGACCTATCTCTGCTGCACCAGATTCGAAAGAAGAAGAAGAAGAATGACATCTCTCAACATGGCCTTGGGACTAAGTGTACATCGAAGGTGATCGATTAGACCGAGCTAAGAGAAGCATGTCTGTGAGATTCCAGACACCAGACACAAGGCCGAAGCTGTGACGGTTGTGGATGGCAAGATGGAGGTGCTGGTGAGGGTGATGGTAGTATAAGCCGTTTTCCAGACCGTCAGTTCCCTCTCGTTCCTCCTCATCTCTCCTTCGGTATTGCCTGGCGAACGGTTGGGCGGCTTCGAAGGAATCCGTCTGACTTCCCGCCAGATCAGCTTCGGAGTCTTTTAGGAGGACTTCGAGGTTCCTGTGGAATGGGGGTGAAATTAGTACCACATCAAGTTAACAGACCATTTGATTATATATAATTATAGAATTAAGTTGCGCGTTCAAGAAAAGGATTTTATTGGTAGAAATATGAACTATAAAATGTATCTTTCTTTGGTAAATGAAGGTCACATACCGGCTTGGATTTTTGGGTCAGTGCTCATAAAAGTAACGAAGTCCATTAAGTAAAAAAGACCCTAGCCTATACTACAGCCTGCCCTTGATTATTGTCTAGATATCTTGTATTTAACAGCAATTCCACTCATTCCTGACCTACACTAACCATTACCTTACACTTTCCAATCAATTTAAGAGACATATTAACAAATTTATAATACAAAATGGTGGCACAGGAAGAAATTATCAAAATATGGTAACTGACAAGTACAGAAGTCCGCTAAGCTGAGTTGTAACTGTATTTGGATACTGGTTTCTATAGATGTAAATGAAGTGGGATTACTTATGGAATCCTAATACTAGTTGGTGTGACCCTTATCTCATTACTATCTGGTGCATATTGTAAATAACTGGGTTTTTCTTTAAATATTTTGTGCTTTTAATGAACACATTATGCATATTAAAGATAAATGAGTTTTCTTTAAAAGATTTTATGCTTGTAATGAACATATTGCATATCAGTTGACAGCATTATTCGTGTCTAGGATTGTAGGCCTATGTGTAAACAAAACAGGGAGAGAGAGAGAGAGAGAGAGAGCAACGGAATGTGAATACAAATAAAGGTGACAGCAATAGTGAGAGGATTGAGGAGTGTAAACTAAAGAGAGAGAGAGAGAGAGCAACGGAATGTGAATACAAATAAAGGTGACAGCAATATTCGTGTATAGGATTGTAGGCCTATGTGTAAACTAAAGAGAGAGAGAGAGAGAGAGCAACGAAATGTAAATACAAATAAATGTGACAGCAATATTCGTGCATAGGATTGTAGGCCTGTGTGCAAACATAATACACAGAGAGAGAGAGAGAGAGAGAGAGAGGACTCACAGGGCACTAGGCACGGCCATTCTCTTCTTCCTCCCAAGACAGCTTCCGGTAGCAGTGGAGAGACAAGTGGAGAGCCCCGTCACGGTGACAGTAGTCAGTTTGGTGACGGAGGTCGTGGTTTGATAGGCGAAGAGGCGCTCCTCTCTGGTGTCCCCTGTGGAGGATCCTGAGGACGCCGTCATACCCAGCAGGAGGAGGAGGGTAGGAGGAAGGACGGAGCTGCCTGAACCGGTTTCATCTGTTTTGAGACAGAATGTTCTGTTGAGAAAGTTCCTTAACATGGGTGGGTCTAGAGACAGACAAGGCGATGGTCAATCAATTTCACCTTTTTAATTAAAATTAAGGATGAGCCCTTTGTGTATAATACTTTCACAACATATGTTCTTGCACACATACCCTAGTTCGATACACATACACTCACATGCCCGTATTTTCTCCACTTGTTCTCACCATTCTCCTAACATCATCTGTCATCTGAAAAGTAGCCACTTTATAACTTGACCAGAGAGAAGAGCAGTACAGTTGAACAAATTCAGATTTTAAACCAATCAGAAGTTGAATGAATGAATGAATAAATGAGATTTAGGCTTTAAAGCCATTCGATGCTTAAGACAGTGACAAGAGGGAGTTAGAGTGGCTGGACAGCAAGATACAGAGATCCAGAAAGTAAATGAGATGAAGTGCCGTGATCTAAAAGTCAAACTGGAAGATATCCCCAAAGTTGCACTGAGAAGTAATAGTTAGAGAGGTTGGACAAGACAGATAGGAAGCGCAAATGGATGTCAAGTAAATGGCTAAAAGGTGGGTGTAGTTAGGGGCCGAAGGAACAGCAAACGCCCTTTAGTAATACCTACAGTGCACCAGGTGAGGCACACTGACGACACTAGTCCCCTTCCAAAGGTTTTGAGTGATGAAATTCACAGGAAGAGAATGGCAGAGTTGTTATCTATCTACCTATCTATCTATCTATCTATCTATCTATCTATCTATCTATCTATCTATCTATCTATCTATCTATCTATCTTTTTATCCACACTCTATCTATCTCTCTATCTATCATATTTTCTAAACACTAATGGTGATTTTCAAAGTACTGCATTCTTTGAGTTCAGATGAAAGTCCTTGAGCTTTACAAATCTTATACATCAGTTATCCATTTACAAAATAGCTATTAATATTTATAATATAAAGAAATAAAAATGATATAAAGACATTTATGTACTCCTTCACCTGTACAGTAGATATACACAGTGAAAGTACAATACCTCAAACACCTATGAACTACCATCTACTAACAGAACATTTAATAGTATTTTCTTACAGTTCCTTCACTCTTGGATAAAGCCCATGAAGAACAGGAGATAGAACAACCTTCACTGTTTATAAGAATCACCGAAGACCCTTCTAAGAATCACCAAACCTCCTTCAAAGACTCAAAAACAAAACAGGAGCAAAGCTCAAAAAACAGTGAGGGATGTATCAACCAACCTTGCAGGACGTCGCACTCCGGGGCAGTGTGTGACATCGTGTGAGTACGATATTTATAGGGTTACCGCCGAGGAATTTTCCCCTATATTTTCCTCATTGTGTCTATGGGCGTGTAGGGAATTAAAGATACTGAGGAGGAAATTTATTGGAGAAATTACGACTTTTTTATGGGCGTGGAGTCTGGTATTTAGTGTCAGTCTCAAGATATGTATACAAATATACCCAATAGAATTTTGACCACATAGAGGGAAGTACCGGTTGGCAGAGGGTCATAAAGGGTGAAGATGCTAGCCACATGCCCTTTTCGTGATCTGAGTTGATCCAGGTACCTATTTTTATAATAAAGATTAATCCTGAGTTCATTGTCTTTATAAAAATCATATAACGACGGCCTGCAGAAAGGATATTATTATTGTTGTTATTATTATTCAGAAGATGAAACCTATTCATATGGAACAAGCAAACAGAGGCCTTTGACTTGAAATATAAAATTCCAAAGAATATTATGATGTTCAATGGGAAGAAGTAAGAGGAGATAAAGAGAAATACAGAAAAAGAGATTCAATTTATTAAAAAAAGAAAAAATAAATCAAAAAAGTAGATCAAAATGTATTAAATTGCAGGGAGAATAGTATTAGGATAGTGATACATTGATTTTATAAAATTCAAGCTGTCAAGCCAAACTCTGGGACACTTTTGGCCATTCAGAGGTTAAGACAGTGAAAAGAGAGAGTCTGGGTGGCTGGACAGCAAAAGTAAAGGTGTAAACAACGTTTTCAGCAATGCCTACAGTACACCACGTGAGGTGCACTGACTGCACTATACTCCCTACTGGGGTCAAGGGTTATTGACCTGCCACCCTCAGGGCAGTGCCATCTAGCGGCACTACAGAGAGAGAGAGAGAGAGAGAGAGAGAGAGAGAGAGAGAGAGAGAGAGAGAGAGAGAGAGAGAGAGAGAGAGAGAGAGAGAGAGAGAGAGAGAGACATTTTTTTGGCTCCATCAATTATTGAAAAAAAAAGAATTTTTAAAAATGATTTTACGTATCGTAATAAGAAGGAGAGAGAGAGAGAGAGAGAGAGAGAGAGAGAGAGAGTTCATTAATTCAGACAAAAAGGTTCATTTTAAGAAACTCATGCAAAAAAGAGAGAGAGAGAGAGAGAGAGAGAGAGAGAGAGAGAGAGAGAGAGAATGGATTTTTAAAAAGGATTTTTACGTATCATAATGAGAGAGAGAGAGAGAGAGAGAGAGAGAGAGAGAGAGAGGTTCATTAACTCATGCAAAAAGGGATTTTTAAGAAGGATTTACGTATCATAATGAGAGAGAGAGAGAGAGAGAGAGAGAGAGAGAGAGAGAGAGAGAGAGAGAGAGAGAGAGAGGTTCATTAACTCATGCAAAAATGGATTTTTAAGAAGGATTTACGTATCATAATGAGAGAGAGAGAGAGAGAGAGAGAGAGAGAGAGAGAGAGAGAGAGAGAGAGAGAGAGAGAGAGAGAGGTTCATTAACTCATGCAAAAAATGGATTTTTAAGAAGGATTTACGTATCATAATGAGAGAGAGAGAGAGAGAGAGAGAGAGAGAGAGAGAGAGAGAGAGAGAGAGAGAGAGAGAGAGAGGTTCATTAACTCATGCAAAAAGGGATTTTTAAGAAGGATTTACGTATCATAATGAGAGAGAGAGAGAGAGAGAGAGGCGCCTTTGTACTAGAAAAAAAAACAGATCTCAAATATGCTAAACTCTCAGTAAATTCCTTCCAGCGTCCTACTTGCCACCATATTCTTTGGAAGCTTGAATTTCAAGTCTATAATGGCCCCTTTGGTGGACTTCTTCCGCATTAATAAGGTTCATCTCCTGAAAAATAATAATAATAATAATAATAATAATAATAATAATAATAATAATAATAATAATAATAATAATAATAATAATAATAAAGAACTGATTTTCCTATCTTGTCTCTACAATATATGGCGACTTTACTGTTCGAAAACGAAGTGATTTCTCTCGCTGACCTCATTAGGCCATGACGTGATGAATCCTTCAAAAAAAGGGGAAAAAAAACAACGCAACCATAGAGCCGATTGAATTTTGAAACAAGCAGTGCTTTTCCGCAGACTTTTGCAGAGTTTGGAGTGGGTGGACAAATATTGTTAAGCTATTCGGGCCTATTTTCTCTATCATGCAATTTCTGTTGAAGTCAGTGACATTGTTCGAAGATGCTACATCTTATTTTATATTGCTAAAGTTGGGTATGTTAATTTTTTTAAATGTTGAGTTCAGTTCCTGTTACTTACAGTAACTGTGATATTTGGTTAATTAAGGTTGGTATGCATGAACAATGCCTATTTTTAAACTCTAAACTCTAACTTATGAATAATAATATATCCATATACACATTCAACAGCTGTTTCCACAGAGAAGGATGTCATTTTGGCAATAAAAAACAAAATTAAATTAAGTACAGTCAAATAAACAAAAATTAACACTAACACAAACCACTAAACTGGAAAACTGGAATCCTACAATAAACATTTAAAGTCAAAAGAATTGTAACACAGGAGTTGAAAATTTTTTTTCAACTGAATAGAATGGAATATAAAATTCAGGCCTAAGGCCAAGATCTGGGACCTATGAGGTCATTCACCGCTGAAAGGAAAATAGAGAGTTGAAAGGTTTGAAAGGTGTAACAGGAGGAAAACCTCGCAGTTGCACTATGTTAACAGAGGGTGGAAAGTAAGATGGAAGAAAGGCAATATGAACGGAGGTACAGTAATGGGAATGAAAGGGGTTGCAGCTAGGGGCCGAAGTGACGCTGCAAAGAACCCTAGGCAATGCCAGCAGTGCACCGCGTGAGGTGCACTGACGGTACTATCCCCATACGTGGCATAGGTAACGCGCTCTTAAATGAAGTACAGTGCTTGCTCAGAGTCTGAGCCCTTGAGACCAAGTAAGCATGCCTGTGATAATTAATGTTAGATTAAGTCACGAATTATTATTATTATTATTATTATTATTATTATTATTATTATTATTATTATTATTATTATTATTCAGAAGATGAACCCCATTTATACAGTACAAGCCAACCAAAGGGGACACTGACTTGAAATTTAAGATACCAAAGAATATGGTGTTCATTAGAAAGAAGTAACAGAAGGTAATGGAAAATAAAGAAAGAAGAGATCACTTATTAAAATGAAAAAAATAAATTAACAAATAGACAAATAAATAGGAAAAATATAAGTAAATTATTAAAATACAAAATTGTATTAGGGTAGTAATGCATTGCATCTTCGCTTGAACTCTGAAGTTCCAATGGCACGACATCCTCAGTAGGAAGGCTATTCCACAGTCCACAGGTGTGTGGAGGAATAAAGGACCTCTGGAACTGAGAAGTTCGACAGCGAGGCACAATTTTACTGCATATTGGTACGTAATGATCCTCAGATGCATATTCATTTCAAATGCCAGTTCTGTGATTCGAAATTCACCTTTTCCAACGACCAGGCTGAATCTCCACAAAGTCAGAATGAGGCTGTGTCTTTCAGCCCATATCTTCCTGTTCTAGGGAACAGAATTTGCTGAAACCTTGCACATAGATTCTTTAAGTGGCTTTCTTGATATGCTCCAGTCTTGGGAGAAACCGTCGCTGATGTTAATTTGTTTACCACCCAAATCGTCTTAATCAGGAACGAAGTTTCCCAAAAGATTAATCATCATGGGGAGGTCACTTCATGAATATGTCTACCAAGTTTCATGAGATTCTGTTCGCCTGTTTCTGAGGTAACCTATCCACACACACACACACACACACACACACACATGCACACATACAAAGACTTTTAGGTTACAGATATAAGTGGATTTAATATGTGAACTTAGGGGGGCGGTATATTTCTTACTTAGGGCTCTTGTTACAAATTCCACCCGTTGCAATTTTCCTGCAAAATTGATGCATATCTTTTGAATATTCCATTGCAACATCATTTGTCTTAATTGGTTCACTGGTCCCCATCATTACAGATTTGATTTACAGAGGTTTCCAGAATGTTATGGCACGTTCTGCTGACAATCGTATAGCTTGTAAGTTTCAGAGCCTAACCGCAGCAGGTGCCATTTTAAGTTCATTTTGGCCCTGTCCAAGAGATTCAACTGGGAGTTTTATTTGTTTTTTAACCTTTTCAGTTTTGATGTCTATAGTCTTCTTTCCCTGAACAGACGTGTCTAACATTTTCGTTGGGATTAGACCCTACCTCCAAATCCCTTTTGTTATTCTTCTTCTTCTTCTTCTTCTTCTTCTTCTTCTTCTCTGTTTCCATGAGGTCCAAAGCTAAGGAGGACATTAAAAGCCGCATTGCATTGGACTGCATTTCAAGGAGCAGAAAAATTCCTGGTCTCCAGATACTGACGACTGCAGATCGAGTCTCTGTTTATTTGAGGACCTTCGACTTGCAACAATTTCCTTCTTCTTCTTCTTCTTCTTAGAGTAAACGCATCTAACTTGGCGAGACTTTCCAGCGCGAAGTCGGAGAGAGAACTGAGCGAGGTGACCTACCAGGAAAGATTGCATTGCCTGCCGGCGACTCGAGCAGTCAGAACGACCTACAGTATTTGACGGGGCAGAGGAACTGTTAAAAAATGCCCATTCTGGCCATCTTCCGTGTCAAAATTTGGCATTTATCGAAGCTTTATCGCGCCTCGTCAACGTCCTCTAGAGTATAGGCCTAAAAATGTCCGTAAAGAATCACTTTCAAGGGAGTTAAATAAGGTTTTCGTAAAGGTCCTCCTCTCAAACGCCGCAGAGGCATTTCAGCCCGACTTTCCTGAACCGACAGTTCACAGCCGGAAATTGCACGTAGAGGGAGAGAGAGAGAGGGTGAGTGAGTGTAGTTTTGATGCGCAGGAAAGACGATCGCATTCTCCGACGATATATAAGTTCGGCGGGATCCAGAAAGCACTTAGTACTTGACTCGTTGCGCATTTCGATAGTGTTTTCATTCAGGACGGACTCGCAAAAGGTATCCTGTCTCACCAGAAGCATAAGGGGAAGGGTACGCTTGAAGTTTCTTCTTCTTCTTGTTTCTGGATTTGTGAAGAAATTTCCCCGAAATATATATAATATATATATATATATATATATATATATATATATATATATATATATATATATATATATATATATTATATTTATAAATGTTTCATCAATCTTCAAGTGTTGTCAATCATTCTGAGATGAAGTTGTAAACGGCCTGTCGAATTTTCAGTATTTTACATTTTTTTTTTTTGTCTTCTTAAAATTCTTGGAAAATCTGACCCCCAAAATATATGTCCACATATGTTTCATTAATCTTCAAGTGCTGTCAATCATTTTGAGATGAAGTTGTAAACGGCCAGTCGAATTTTCAATATTTTACATTTTTTTTTTGTTTTAACTTCTTAGAATTCATGGAAAATCTGAATCTCCCAAAACATTATATTCATAAAAATCTCGTTAAGCTTCCTGCTTTGTAAATCATTCTGAGATGAGGTTGTAAATAGCCTCTCAAATTTTCAATATTTTACATTTTACTCTATCTTTTTAGAATTCATGTTAAATCTAATATACATTTTGATAAATGTTTGTAAAAACTTAGAGTGGTACATTGTCGAGATGTCTTCATCATGATTTTGAGATTCCAGACATTTAAAAAAAAAATTCACTTGAGATTAAATGAAGTATTTTGGAAACGGGTTCCACACCGCAAAAGTTTAAGTAAATATCTATTTAAATTTTGCATGACACTTTCTGAGAAGGGTTCTCATTCAGTTAACCGTGAGTGATAAAAGAAACAGTCTTTCAAATTATTCAGTCTGGTATACGGTCTTTCACATGATTCAGTCTAATAAACGGGTTTTCACATTATTCAGTTTAACAAACGGTCTTTCACATTATTCAGTCTAATAAATGACCTTTCACATAATTCAGTCTAATAAACGGTTTTCCACATTATTCAATTTAACAAACGTCTTTCACATTATTCAGTCTAATAAACGGTTTTTCACATTATAGTTTAACAAACGGTCTTTCACATTATTCACTCTAATAAAAGGTCTAATATATGGTCTTTCGCATTATTCAGTTTAATTAAGGGTTTTCACTTTATTCAGTTTAATAAACGGTTTTTCACATTATTCGGTCTAATAAGCGGTCTTGCACATTATTCAGTCTAATAAGCGGCCTTTCACATTATTCAATCTAATAAACGGTCTTTCACATGATTCAGTCTAATACGTGGCCTTTCACATTATTCAATCTAATAAACAGTCTTTCACATAATTCAGTCTAATGAATGGTCTTTCACATTATTCAGTCTAATATACGGTCTTTCACATAATTCAGTCTAATAAATGGTCTGTCACATTATTTGGTCTAGTGAATGGTCTTTCACTTTATTCAGTTTGAAATAAACGGTCTTTCACAGTATTCAGTTTAATGAACGGTCTTTCACATTATTCAATATAATGAACGGTCTTTCATAATATTCAACATTTCAACGGCTTTGCTACAGAAATGGATTTCAACATTTACTCTACTTTTCTAAGACATAATCCAGGAAAAAAGCCATAACAATATTAAGTTTTTTTCAATGACTTAATTTAAGAAGGGGTTTCTTCATTATTCAGTTTCATCATGTGAAAATGGCTTTTCACATTACCCACTTGAGAAGAATCTCTCAAATACAACACACAGAAATTCAGAGAAATTTGCAAAGAATACTGGCCAGAGATATTTCTGAAGGACAGCGATGATGATGAGAGCTGAAAGGGTTAATTTCTCATTTCCTTGAGAATGAAAATGAACACAGCATCCTAACTTAACTTGGTCTAACTCATTACACATTGGCAGGCTTGATCTACATTTTCAGAAGACATGTATAGCCTAACTTAGCCTTCTACTGGGCAGTTGTAGCCCCACTTAACTTTGCAAAAGGTATGTGCATCCTAAATATATACATGACATGTGTAGCCTAACTCAGCTTTGCATATCACAATTGTATCCCAACCTAAAATTTGCACAAGACACACGTATCCCAATTCAACTCTACACAGCACGTGCAGGATAACTTATCCTTTAAACAGACATGCATAGCCTAACCTAACCTCGCACAGGACAAATTAGCCTAAACCAACCCTACAAATCACAAGTATACTGATTTAATCATTCACAGGACAAGTATAGCCTAACTCAACCTCACACCAGAACTGGTGTAGGCTAACCTAACCTTACACAGGTCAAACGTACCTAGATCAAACCTGTAACTAGGAACCTGGGAATTAGAACTCAGTTCTAAGTACCGGAATGAAACTGGAACTTCACTCTAGACTTTTCGAAAGATAAAGAAAACTTATCTAAATCATCTGGCTACGGCAAGTTATGAAGGAAACCTACTGCACTTTTGAAATGGTGTTATGGGACAGTCTTGCTGAAAATTGCTAAAAGACCAATGAAATCTAACCTGTTTCTCTACAGATTAAATGATAAAGGAACTGTGAATTGTCCCTTTGGCAGAATGTTTATGATATATATATATATATATATATATATATATATATATATATATATATATATATATATATATATATATATATATATATATATATATATATATATATATATATATCTATAATTTATACTATAATATTTATAATTTATATATGTAAATGTATATACACACAATATATATCTTAGCTTTGTATATCCTTATGTATTTTTTATATATGCTTGCCACCACAAAGCCTTATATATCCATATGCAATATATATGAAGAAATATATGATATATATAGTGGACTCGAACCTGGTCCCATGGTGATTATGGGAAAGGTTCATTTCAATGCTACTCTTAACTTCACAATTTCTTCATTTTTGGATACTTGGATCTTAAAGCCTTAAGATCCAAGTCAAGAAATATGAAAAATTATGATGTCAAGTAGCAGGAAAGGGAGGGCATTGATTATGGGACCCGGGTTCATTTACATATATATATATATATTTCTTCATATTTCTATATATGATCTTATATATATATATATATATCCAATAAAGCACAAAGAGTTCTATAGTTAATATATATATATATATATATATAATATAAATATATATATATATATATATATATATATATATATAATATATATATATATATATATATATATATATATATATATATATACATGATTAATCCATATCATTACATTAAAGATAAAAATCTTGGGAATAATGGTACCTCGTTAATTACAGAAATCTTGAGAACAAACACATACAGTACCTTCTAAACAATGTGGGTTACTCAAAATACCTGTGACCACGTTAATCCTTCTCACCTCTGACGGAGAAACAACAGGATACTTGTCAGTCTTTGCTGGGAAAACTTCGCTGTCTCGACTTCATTTCAATCTGATAAAACTCACAAACTGTCACGAACTTCCAGAAACGCTCTGTTTTGGAAGGTAACTTCGTTTCAGCCGAGAGGGAAGTTCTGTTTTCTTCTGGATTCACTGTTTACTATTTTACTTCAGCTCTTCTTCTTCTTCTTCTTTTTTTTCAAGACTTTTGCTAGGAAGAAACATCTCTGGGGTTAAGTTCTCTGATTCTCTTTGTCAATGCTTTACAGTTCTTATCTATCTTCCGCATTTTGTGTCTGTAATTTGCTGTTTATCAAGGATTTTCTTTCCAGGACACTGCTGATGCATTTGACATTCATTAGCTTGTTTAAGTGTTCTAAAACTTCACTCATCTTGAAGGTTTTCTGTGAGTGAACAACCCATACAGAAAGATCATTCAAGTCTGGTGAAAATTATCAAATTACTTTTATCATGGCTTTAATTCACATCCCAAAATAACTGTAGTAAGTTGCAGAATCTAGACAACAACTTAACTTCTTGATTTCTTTGCACTGTACGTCACCACAAAGACTGAAGCCCAAATGAAAGAAACAAATGAACATTTTCTGACGATCGAGGCAGGATTCGAACCCACGCCCAGCATATCAGAAAGAGCTAACGTTAAACTTGACTAAGTCTCCGTGGTCTAGTGGTCAACATAAACTAGATGAATTCAAGCTGGTTAAACCGGTAACAAATTGTTTAGATTTTTTACTCTGGTGAACTAAAGTCCGTGGTTACTGTGGCTAATCTTGTGATCCTGTGACCAACACCAACAGAAGCCTCCTTCAAGATGACTCTCACGCAGAAGCATTATTACTCTTTTACTGTTTGAGATAAAAATGAAACATTATAAGGAATCTTCGACCTCTCAGCTGGGTAAATGATAAAAAAGCTATAGGGATATTCTTACGCGTTTCTAACTTTTTCGAAGATCTGGTGTGAAAGAGTGGGTCATTGCATTATTTTTAGATGTATGGTATTCATTAATTCTTTTTAACATGGTTCTTTTCGAATGTTGCTAAAATGGTCATTTCGTCTGAATAGTGATGGTCCTCCAATTTCTCCACTCCTGTAGCACGAATATCTCCTCAAACAGTACCCTACCCACGCAGTTACCTTCAACGTAACAAGTTGAAGGTTTTCCACAAATGCCAAGACTGACCACAATCCCTTCAATTTTTCAGAGATGTGGGGAATCATACCTTTACTTCTGGTGGGCTTCTTATCTTCCGGGTCGATAGCTGAAGACAGCGACAAAGAAGCGAGAATATTTGCCTTTTACTCGACCACCTCCCAGACCAGGCTTACCACCACAACCATTACAGGCCTCTACACCTGTCTTTCGACGGTAACCACACCAGCGTGCTTAGGGCGCAAGAAGCGAATGTTCCTGCGGAGTGCACAGTAAGTTCTGGAACTGGTATTTCCTTGGACGATGTCCTCAGCGACTCCATCTGGTGTACAGTACCAAGTCGTTCAGCTCACCAGCCTAACATTAGTCATGTGTCACGAAATCTCAAGTGTTCTCGAATTTCATGTGTGAAGATTATACCTTGTGGGAATTGGCAGTGGAGGCATGAAGGCATTAATTGTTGCCCTGAACTAACCGAACTTTCATTGCTTTAACCAACAACAGGTTAGACGTCGATGAGCTGGGTGACGATGGATCCTTAGCCGGAAGTCTGGGTGAGTCTGAAACAGGACCAGGAAAGAGCGAGGACTCGCTCAGGCAGGCAAAGAAGCTGACCATCTGGTCAACAGCCTTCTCCACCATCACCATCACGAGCACCTCGGTCCTCGCTGGAACCACGGTCTCCGCCTCGGCTCTCTGCGCGGCACCTGGCCTCACTGCTGGCTGTTTCGTTGGATAATGACCAAAGAAATGGGAAAAGAACATTGCCTGGGGCAGTCAACGACATTGAAGTAACTGGAGAGAAACTTTGCATGGTTAGATTGGTTCGTCTTCCAGCTGGTAATCAGTTTTTAGTTCTTTAAACTTTTTTGGAGATTAGTTGAAAGCATCATAAAGTTCACGAACCATTGAAACATATCAAATATGAGAAATCTACCTCTGCAATGCTCTTGACATTGCGAAGGGAAGGTTTCTGTTGATCCAGAGGTGACGTTGACAACCGATAGCTGACCTTGCATCGTCATGTTTAGGTTTAAGGAATAATTTCTACCACGTGCTCAGAGTCTTAACAATGTAAATACTTTATTTAAGTTATATGAAATTATGAAAACCTTGAAGTGTTTCTTTATAACCTTTTGGGAGGATGACTGAGGAAGTGATGAAACTAAGCTAAAATGGGCTGGTCTGTTAATCTCATCCTCAGATTAAGTACTGCCCTTTCCAACAGGCTAGATATTCAAACAGCTGTGCACATCCCTTAACATTGCACACAAGATGTGGTTATCTAAGGCGCTTATTTAAGCTTCTCACACAATACTGATGTAAACGATTAGAAACAAATTATTGGAGTGCAAACTACTGCGTCAATAATGTTGATTCTATGACCACCCTAAGTATCTCTGTCACAAGGGGTTCAGCTCATGAATTCAGTCATGTTTTAACACCACAAACACAAATGTCTTTATAATTTTTATGCATTTGCATAAAGGGAATATTCTAAGTAACAGGGAATATTCTAAGTAACCACCACGGTGGTAAACATAAGAAGAATCCAGGAATTGGAATTTTATCCTAATTCTGGACACAAAAAGCAGAATGAGCTTCCCTTGCTTACATCCAGATTCATCAGGATTTGTCTTGTCCTCTGCCATGTAATATGAATGTAGTCAAGCCATCATTGGCTGGTTATGAAACATGAAGACATGTTAAGTCATAAGCTCCATGCATTTTGATGCAATCTTTCTCTGCTTGGAACACAGTAATGATTCTGCTATTTTTGTACTTCCATAGAGTACTTCTTTTATATGATCTCAGTTATGTAATATTGTGTCTGTTCCAAAGAGCTGTGCAAGTAATGACCCCGACAATTACAGGCTTTCTAGAGCTAATGTAAAGATGGTGTTTCATTCCCTAATATTTGTACGTTGATTCTGGTACCATTGTAGGCTTTGTATGTTGTTTTGCACAGTCCGCCAGCTTGCTATGCAATGACTATCTAAAGTATTACAAAGGTTTCAGTGGCATTAGGTCTTATAATATGGAAACGAAATAGTGAAAGAAAGCTAATTACGAGTGCAAAAAAATGCTGTTGTGATCATACAAATCCTAAACAAATGAGCCAAAAGAGTGAAGAATCAAGCTACTTCAGTGCAGTTGCCATGTTTCTACATCATTTCTGTGGCCTTGCACTCCAGACAGATACCCTTTCTGAGCCAGTTTGCAAACAGTTTTGACAGAAATCTGACTGCAACATTCATGCTGAACAAATTGGGTTGAATCAGAAATCACTACTCACCCAGATTCAATTAATCATAGGTTAGGAACAATAGAAAGAAATTTGGACCAGAGAAGTTGTAAAATTTTCAAATCCTTGGAAGAGGAGATTTCTGATGATTGCAATTTTCTAAATTTAGACCCCCAGACCTGACATCTTGTTCCAGTGAGGTTACTGGAGACTGAAACCCAGCGTTCTCTCTACACTCCCTGGAGTGAAAAATACCATCTAGTGTTTGTGAAACTTACACTGCTTCAAAAGCTAAATCAGCATTGCACTTCTACAGAGAAATCAAGGTTTGTGGTCTGCAAATTATTCTGCATGCAATGCATGTCATTTGCATGAAGCTGAATGCAACCAATATCTTTATAGATTCATCTTAATTCTTTTCTCCGGGGCATTCTACATATAAATTTCACTGATATTTTTATTTACAATAAATAATAACCTTTTATATATGTTACAAAGTCTGAGCACCTTACAAATAACAGCTTACAAGACTAAGGTCCAAGAATCCAAATTTCAAGGGACAAAGTCAGCGCTGTGACTTGGCGTAAGTCACAACACTGGTCAGAGAGACAGTCAGTCGGAGTAACGAAGGTAAGATGATACTTGGTGTCTCACATCTCAGGAAGTCCCTGGTCTCTTTCTCCTGTAGGCAATGAGAACCATCTTCAGGAGAAGTTTCTCTCATCACTCTGAGGTGTTTGGTTTTAGATGTGATGGAGGCTTCTTTCCCACCTGCAGTATAAATAAAGGGATGAAATTTGATCTCGCCTCTGCTGAGAGGGTTGAAAATGTATTTAGCTTCACATGGCGTCGAATGTTTATGACTAAAAACTGAATAAATACAGTGAAGCAGTGGATTACTTATGATGGTTACATGAAATACAACTTCCAGATTACCTGCCATTTGCCAGACCAGTTCGTCTGTAAAAGATGTATCTCTAGTAAAATCAAAAGCTACGGATTCAAAACTCATTGAATCATACTTTGCTGATTTTTGAAAGCAGAGGAAACCTCTTGATTTTACTTTTTTACTCCAATAATTTATTCCCTGAAAGGACCAGCAAATATGGCAGTAGGATTTTGGTCACAGCTGCAACAGAAGTATTCCAAGAAAGAAGCTTTATACTAGACCACATTCTAGCCTCTGAAGCTACGCTGTGTCACCTTTGTTGCTTCCTTGAGGTCCTCTGGTCACTGAACCTCTTGTCGCAAACTAGACCATGGAGGATGTATTCCCAATCACAAACTAGACAATGTAGGATATATTTCCCAATCACAAACTGGAGCATGTAGGATGTATTTCCCTATCTTAACCTGGTGCATGTGAGATATATTTCCCTATCTCAAACTAAGCAGGTAGGATATAATTATGTTCACAAACTGGGGCATATAGGATATATTTCCAAGTCACAAGCAACATCCTCTAGTTTGAGACAGGGAAATATATCCTACATGCTTAGTTCAGGAAAAGGAAATATATTTTACTTGTTTTAGTTAGCAACAGGGAAATATATCCTATACAGTCCAGTTTGTGATTGGGAAATATGTCATACAGGGTCTAGTTATGTTATTGGAAAAAATATCTTACAGGGTCTAATTTGTGATGGAATTATATATTGCAAGCTCTAGTCTGCAACAGGGAAATATATCCTATCCTTCATGCTCCAGTTTGTGACAGGGAAATATATCCTACTTGCTTTGGTTTGCAACAGGGAAATATATCCTATGTGGTCTAGTTTATGATTGGAAATATATCCTACATGGTCTAGTTTGTGACGGGAAATTATACATTGCATGCTCTAGTTTGACAGGGAAATATATCCTGCATGGTCTAGTATGTGATTGGGAATATATCCTACACGCTCCAGCTTGTGACAGAGAAATATATCCTACATGCTCCAGCTTGTGACCGGGAAATATATCCTACATGCCCCAGTTTGTGACATAAATATATCGTACTTGCTCAGTTTGAGACAGGGAAATATATCCCATATGCATCAGCTTAAGACGGGGAAATACATTCTACATGCTCCAGTTTGTGATTGGGAAACATATCCTACATGGTCTAGTTTGTGATTGGAAAATATATCCTTCATAGTCTAGATTGTGATTGGAAAATATATCCTACATGGTCTAGTTTGCGATTGGGAATATATCCTACATGGTCTAGTTTGCGACAGGAAAATATATCCTACATGGTCTAGTTTGTGATTGGGAAATATATCCTACATGGTCTAGTTTGTGATTGGGAAATATATCCTACATAGTCTAGTTTGTGATTGGGAATATATCCTACATTGTCTAGTTTGCGACAGGAAAATATATACTACATGATCTAGTTTGTGATTGGGAATATATCCACCATGGTCTAGTTTGCGACAGGAAAATATATCCTGCATGGTCTAGTTCGAGAGAATGAATTATAACATCCATGTCCTAGTTCATGGCGGTGATAAATATGATAAATATCCCACATGGACTAGTTCTAGACAGTGGCAATCATTTTAGATTGTCTAGTTCCAAAAGGTGAAAAAAATATCCTACACGGTCTAGTTCACGGAAATATATAAGCTACTAGATGCAAAGCCATTGATATTTACCTACAAGCTTTCTCCAGGGACAGCCACGGAGCAAGGGGAAACTCGTCAGTCCATTAGCCTCCAAAGCACGTCTGCGATTGGTTGGGGAAGGTACAGAGTGCAGTCGCAGAGACGGTCGTCAAGCTCTGGATGGAGGTGGAGGTGACGGTAATGGTGGTGTAATTGGTCGACCAGATGGTGAGTTTCTTGCCTTCCCTCGATGGATCCTGAGCCTCCCGTTTGACGAGGTCCGCGGCATCGAACTCTTCGCCCAAACTGCCATCCAGACCCTCGACTTCCTTGTTGAGGAGGTCAGCGTCGATGGCACTGTCAAAAATCCAAAATTTCAAAGTGTCAGACTCTGTTAGTACCATAAGTAGCACAGTTTGTAGGTATTCTGTGTGGTTAGAGTTGCTTGCAATCAGGTGGAAACATATATGCTTCTTGTGTTTATTACCATTATGAGGCTTTATCAGACATGACGTTCTCATGAATTTTTCACTCAGCAGTCCAGAATACAATACAATAACACCTCTTTCACAGGTACATCCATCCAGGACATCCTTTATGGGTTTCCAGATCTGCAATGCTGGAATGATAATTCATAAGCCTGATACCTTTGTGCAGTAACAGCTGTTGTGTGGATACACTAAGGGTGGGTGTTGACATAAGATATAGAGAAGTTTTCACATCTGCGTCCAGAAGCATCATTAGACCTATCTATGTAGTTTCCGGATTCATTGATTTGTATAATCCTTATAGTAGTAGTAGTAGTAGTAGTAGTAGTAGTAGTAGTAGTAGTAGCAGTAGTAGTGGTAGTACAGGCAGTAGTAGCACTAGCAGGGGCAGTGACAGCCACAAAAGTGGTAGCATAGGCAGTGGTAGCAGTGTAAGTGATAGCAGAATCAGTGGTAGCAGAATCAATGGTAGCAGTATAAGTGGTAGCAGAATCAATGGTAGCAATATAAGTGGTAGCAGAGGAAGTAGCAGAAGCAGTAGTGGCAGCAGAGAGAGTAGCAGAAGCAGCATAAATGGCATCAGTAGAGGGAAGCAGAGCCACCATTTCTGTTCTGAAGCGACAGACCCCAATCGAGGAGGAGGAACGAGGAGAGAGGAAGCACTTACGAAGGCACCGCCCTCTTCTTGCGGCCCTGACAGGCGCCCTGGGCAGCCTGGCTAGCCGTGCTGAAGCAGGTGGTGAGTCCAGTGATGGTGACTGTCGTGAGCTTGGTGACTTGGGTGGTGGAGTAATAGGCGAAGATCCTCCCTGTCCGGGCGTCGTCTTCGGCAGCGTCCTCCGCCTCCTCAGCCGCCCGGGCGGAACCCAGGAACAGGCCCCCAGCCACGACGGCCACCGTCAGTAGCAGGTTGAAGAAAGGTCTCCTCGCCATCTGCATTTTGGGTGAGAGGAGGATTCGTCAGTGACTGAGAATACTTTGCAAAGAAATGAATAGGAATAATGAATTTAGGCTAAAGGCCAGGCGCTGGGGCTTATGAGGTCATTCTGCGTTGGAAGGGACACAGAGAGTAGAAAGGTTTGAAAGGCGTAACAAGAGGGAAACCTATGAAATAATTGTTAGGAGAGGGTGAATAGCAAGATGGAAGAAAGAGAAATGAACGGAGGTACAGTAAAAGGAATGAAAGGGGTTGCAGCAAGAGGCCAAAAAGGACGCTGCAAAGACCTTAAGCAATGCATACAGTGCACCGCGTGAGGTGCATTGAAGGCACTAACCCCCTTCGGGACAGAAGAGTGTGGAAGGCATTCACAGGGAATCCTCCTCAAAAAGGTAAGTTATTCATTAAGAATGCTTCTTTAACTCATAAAGAATTACTTTGCAATGCAAGAGAGATGTGATGAAGTCAAAGACTTATCATTTCTAAAGAGCTTTTTTGAAAAAGGTAATTTACTCATTAAGAAAGTCGTCATCACTGGAAATTCCTAAACAGTTTTGAAAAAGGAATTCGCCAAGAGAAAGGTGGATTGAGAAAATGGAAGACATTAAAAATTCACGCGACAACAGGAGTCAGTGGAACTTTCAAAACATGTTGCAAAAAGGGTCATATATTAAAAACAAGTAAAAAAAAATGCGCCGAAGCTTCTTCGGCACAATCGAGTTTTCTGTACAGCGTATAATGCTGTATGAGCCGCGGCCCATGAAACTTTCTGGTGGCCGCCTCTCCTATAGCGTTGCCAGACGCACGATCACGGCTAAATTTAACCTTGAATAAATACCGAGGAATAATCTGATAATCCTTCGTTGTTATTTCAAGAAGAAAAAAAGCGTGATATTTTTTTCGAAATGTTAAAACGATCCGATAATGAATCACTTATAGACATGGTTCTGAATTACTGTCTCGTACACATTTGTCGCATGGGAAGATACGGAATTGATTGATATAATACTGGAACCTGGCGTCGCAATTCCCCGTTAATTCACTGGCCACATTCGTCAACTTTTTCACATTCACATAAGACATCAAATTTTTTGTCACATACACCGTGGCATTTTTTTTTTCACAAACATTAAGGTGCAAATGTCGTTTAAGTAATGCCTACAGTGCACCGAATGAGGTGCACTGACGGCATGTGTATTCAGAGGATGATTGAATCTGACCTCGAACGACATTTGTAGCTTAATGTTTGTGGGACAGAAGAGATAAATCCTCAATCCCATATCACTGGATTTATCATCTTTGGTGCCTTCGCTCAGAGAGAGAGAGAGAGAGAGAGAGAGAGAGAGAGAGAGAGAGAGAGAGAGAGAGAGAGAGAGGAATAATTCCCTGTTCGTCACTGATCACTGACCTCGACTCAGTCTGCAAATATGGAAGGATGCGTTCGCTCTGTAAGACTCCTTCCTTTTATATATGGCGCTCGCTCTTCCCTTTTATATCTATTTTGTTGCCTTTTTACTCTCTTTCCTTCTTCTCTTTCTTCTTCTTCTTCCCACTTTTATCCGGGAAGGTTACGTACCATAGTTTTCCTCGTCTCGAGTTTTCCTGTGTCGCGTTTAATAACATTCGTCTATTTTTCATATTTCTTGACAATTTCTTTCTTTTTCCTTATATTTTTGGGTCTAAAACAAATACCCAGATAAGTCTACGCTGAATAAGTTAATTATTTTCTTTGCTTCATGTTGTTATTAATCCTTTTTATTATATTTTATTCGTTTTCCTTCAATTCGAGGTCGTACTGTAAGGAAAATGAAGAAGAATTTAGGGCGCTGAGCGAAGGCGGAACGAAACCTTTAGCCTACTTGATATTAAATTGAAAGATAGTGTCGTATAACTGATTTCTTTAACAGGATTAACTACTATTGTGGTTTGCGATGTTTAGATCTTGTGAATTATTATTTTTTTATACACGGGAAGTTTTTGGTTGGTTTAAATTATACTGATTAATAGTGAGATTCAGTTGGTATGCCTGAAGTATTGTCATTCTTTGTTTATATATATATATATATATATATATATATATATATATATATATATATATATATATATATATATATATATATAAACAAAATATATATATAAACACAAAATCTGACAGCATTTCAGGCATACCAACTCGAATTTCACTTTTAGTCAGTGTGATTTAAACCAACCAAAACTTCCCATGTAAAAAAACGATAATAAGATGGATTTATATATATATATTATATGTATACACTTAACTTTAATCATTCTTTTTCATTCCTATTTCACATGTGGAATCGTGACTTGTTTCATTTCAATAATAATAATAATAATAATAATAATAATAATAATAATAATAATAATAATAATAATAATAATATGCTAGAATCTTTCACTAACCGTCGTAAAGGCTGAGTCACACGAACGCTTTTCCAGACATAATAAGCATTTTGCCATAAACGTTGAGAACAGCAGCAGAATCCGCATATGCTCAGAACTCTCTCTCTCTCTGATAGATGGAAAAAATACCAGTTTTCCATTTCTTCAATGTACTGACTTTATCACTTTCGCTGAGCCTGTTCATTCGTCTGTATTCCATATACCAAGAGAGGAATTTTATTCCCAATACGATGTTTTGACTGTCATCATAGCCTAGCCTAGGGGCATAAAGACTACTGTATACATCTTTACAGCAACTGTGGTTACTAGATGAAAATAAGTGGTTACCAACTACATAAAGATACCTGCTTGTTCCCTGTAATTCCGTGGCTTCTGGAACACTAAATCTCCACCGGAAGAACGCGATAATCACTTCAAAAGTCTGGAAACTGAAGGAGGAATCACACAGCATTGTTTACTTTCGTCCATACTACTTCTTCTTCCCGAAATCTGCAGCTATTCCCTATAGAAGTCCACGCCAGACCTATTTTACACTTTTAACGCCACCAACGGTTAAGGGCCCACCATTGTACAATAGTTTGTGCTGGTGTAACCCTACTGGTTCCTAAACTAGCCCACCCCAGGGCTGTCCTATCTTGTCCTTGCGCAGGGTCGTTTAATCTTATAAAAAAAATTTGATTGAGCAACGAATTATATTGGTTACTCTGTGGGATGAAAAGAAACAAAGACAGCTTAGCAGATATTTATTCTAAATCTCACAAGAACTCAGTTACTTCAGAGTTGACAGGTGGGTGTTGGAGTGTCCTATTTTTACCACTCAGTTCTACTACTAAGATGCTTTAGCATTTTGTATGATACAAACACTAGATTCATATTTAGAGCTGCTGTGAAAGTTCTTTGACACTAATTACACCGAAACTAGCATAACATTCAACTCAGAAAAAACGTATCTTTCAAATGTTAGTTTACTGTGACAATTACTGCTAACAAAGATTTTTTTTTTACTAAATGTTTTATCAGAGAGAGCACTCTTAATCTACTTCAGACAGTATATTTTGCAGTTTTACCAAGAGGTTTTACCAGAGGAACTACCTACGAAAAACTGACGTGCAGCGAACATCAGTGGCAGAGAGAATGTGCCACATGAAACGGCAGAAATTGCAAAAAATACGACGCGAAGCTAAAGATAATAAGTCACTGCGGGAAAACTCCCTCTTACTAGATACACTTCCACTACTTATGTACAAGAAAAGTTGCTGTTCAAAACTGTTGCAAACAACAGCAGCAACTGTGCTTATCACAGGCTGAAAGCGACAGTTGCTTCCAAAAGTTCTCAAAAAGAAAAATTACAACTGCTAGTCAGTAGTAAGTGCACCGAAATAGGGTAGATTCTGGACTACTCTTCAGGGTGGCAGTTTATGTAAGTTTTGTTACATAATTTGCATATTGTCCTGAAAACTCTTTATAACTCTGTGAAAATGTACAATTGGGATTATTTTCCTCATACTGAATAAATGAACCATAGGCCAATGACGTTTATATATGTATATATATGAGTAAATAATTCTGCAAATGTAAGATCACGCTTTTGCTTTCAACTAGATCTTACATATGGCCCTTCATATTTGTAGTATACACAGAAGAGAGGGTACCTAGCAGTTTTTGGCAAAACATTGGACCGCTAACAGTCCCAAAAAGCGGTTAAAGTTAGAATTCTTGAGCAATAAGGACAGTTGCCATTAGCGACTGCTGATAGCAGCACTGAATTGTGGTAGCACTTAAGATGACAACAGACAGCCAGTAAGATCTCGTGTAGTTATTAATGATAGTTACTAATATCATCAGAAGACCACTTGTATGAATTCATCAGCAAAAGAGTATCTGCTGAACGATATTAATAAGAGGAACATATTTTCATTAGACATCAAGAAGATGAAAAACGTCAAACCACCGAGTTCATGCGACACCCACTGACAATTTAAATAACAATTATATATTACAGGTAGCCTCTGCTTCTTCAGAGGTCAATAAGCTCAGTGAGCAGTTGAGACAGCTGCTCACTGCTAAGATTACAAGAATCCTAAGTCCTACACAACAGTAACCACTATGTGTACATTAAGTGTACACTCCAGAATCAAGTAATCCTGTAACTATCATGTGATACAAACATGTATTGTTGATAACCAACACTGATGACTTTCTACCTTACAAAAAATACCATCATGAAAACCTTAGCCACAAACAGCATGTTCTACTCTTGGTTGTTACATCAGTCACAACAAAGTCAGCTACAGTAAAGTTTTACTGCACAACGCGTGGCACTTAAAATAATACTGGAATACTATAAATTACAATCTCAGACTTCATATTGACAAGAATTTTCCCTTTCTACTAAACAGGGTTTCTGCAAAGATTCAGTCATCTGAGTAACAATAAGACTGCGTGGGGCAATACCATAAAAATATCTCACACAACTTCTATTCTACAGCATCCAAAGTCTTCTGTCCTTGTAGGCACAACCAAAGACTATAAGTAATGAGCACTGTAGAAACTACAAGTGGAATACAATCACAGTTCAAGTTATAGTTGAGGCAAAGGCCTATACATATATATAATTACAAGCACAGACTGACTCTTCAAGTTTCTTATAAACATAAATATGTAGAATGTTTGAATTCCACTCAAAAGAACATGATATGTAAGTTGAGCCAACTTAGGTCATGAAGTATCCTAAAAGATGGATAAGGTTACCACATTCATCGGTAGCCATCCCCTAAAGGTAAAGATAAATCTGTCAAAAAGAAAAGAAATATTTACTCCAAAAAATCATTGTGTCATTCCTTTCTTCATTGACCTTTATAGATGAAATCATATCTGATTAGACAGCATTGTCCTATTGAAGTGATGACGTCTGCAAGGCAAAACTGTCCAGAACTCCCATGACCAAAAAAAAGGTGATCTGAGCACAAAGGGTTAATGGCCCTACCTCGTAAATCAACAAACATCACCGAGATTTGCAACCAACATTAGTGACCAAGTGCAAGCGGCACTTAAAGGGAGAGCTGGCTGGTCGATCAATTTCTCTTTCTCAGTATTGCAAACGAATGTGTTGCTGTATTTTCAAACCTGCGTAGCCTGAGTAAGTAAACAATTTTAGCAGCAAATGTCTGGGATTCAAATCAGGTCACTGTCGGTCCCTTATCAATCAGCACCATGAGGCAATATCTGGTCACTATCTATCAATGGTTGGTCGGCATCATATGAGGATATCAGGTTGCTATCAGTCCTCGGTTAATCATGATTATTAGATAATGGGAGTAAGGGTATCTTTCATGAGCCTTGATGAATTGGTAACATAGTTGGATGTCGCTGGCAGATGTCTATTTAATCATCAAAGGAGATGTCAGATTAATCCTCACAAATGTCAGATTAATCATCAGGGAGATGTCTATTTAATCATCATAGGAGATGTCTGATTAATCATCACAAATGTCAGATTAATCATCAGGGAGATGTCTATTTAATCATCAAAGGAGATGTCAGATTAATCATCACAAACGTCAGATTAATCATCAAGGACATGTCAGATTAATCATCAGAGGAAATGTCAGATTAATCATCAGAGGAGATGTGAGACTTATCATCATAAATGTCAGATTAATCATCACGGAAGATGTCAGATTAACCATCAGAGGAGATGTGAGACTGATCATCATAAATGTCAGATTAATCATCACGGAATATGTCAGATTAATCATCACAAATGTCAGATTAATCATCACGGGAGATGTCGGATTAATCATAACAGAAGATGTCAGATTAATCATAACAGAAGATGTCAGATTAATCATCAGAGGAGATATCACGGAAGAATTCATATTAATCATCACAGGAGATGTCACCTAAATCATCATAAATGTCTGATTAATCATCAGAGGAGATATATTGCTCAATCATAAGAGGAGATATCATATTGCTCAATCATCAGAGGAGATATCATATTAATTAATCATCCGAGGAGATGTCATATTGATTAATCATCAGAGGAGTTATCAGATCAATCCAATCCTCACAGGAGACGTCCGCCTAATCATCAGAGTCAGCTTAATCATCAGAGGAGATATCGTATTAATCTAATCATCATGGGAGATGTCAAATTAGTCATCTGAGTCAGCTTGATCATCAGAGTCAGCTTAATCACCAAAGGAGATATCAAACTAATCTAATCCTCATGGGAGTAGTCAGCACAATTACCAGAGTCAACTTCATCATCAGAGCCAGCTTAATCATCAGAGTCAGCTTTATCATCAGAGTCACTTTCATCATCACCAGTCAGTTTTCTCATCAGAGCCAGCTTAATCATCAGAATCAGGTTAATCATCAGAGGCAATTTCATCATCAGAATCAGCTTAATCTTCAGAGTCACTTTTATCATCATCGGTCAGTTTTATCATCAGAGTCAGCTTAGTCATCAGAGTCAACCTCATCATCAGAGTCAGCTTAGTCATCAAAGTCAGCTCAATCATCAGAGGAAATATCATATTAATCTAATCATCATGGGAGATGTCAAATTAATCATCAGAGTCAGCTTAATCATCAGAGGAGATATCATATTAATCTAATCATGGGAGATGTCAAATTAATCACCTGAGTCAGCTTCATAATCAGAGGAGATATCATATTAATATAATCATTAGAGTCAGCTTAATCATCAGAGGAGATATCACATTAATCTAATCATCATGGGAGAAGTCAAATAAATCACCTGAGTCAGCTTAATAATCAGAGTCAGCTTAATCATCAAAGGAGATATCATATTACTCTAATCATCAGAGGCAGCTTAATCATCAGAGGAGATATCACATTAATGTAATCATCATGGGAGGTGTCAAATTAATCTTCTGAGTCAGCTTAATAATCAGAGTCAGCTTAATCGTCAGAGGAGATATCATATTAATCTAATCATCAGTCAGCTTAATCATCAGAGGAGATATCACATTAATCTAATCATCATGGGAGATGTCAAATTAATCTTCTGAGTCAGCTTAATAATCAGAGTCAGCTTAATCGTCAGAGGAGATATCATATTAATCTAATCATCAGTCAGCTTAATCATCAGAGGAGATATCACATTAATCTAATCATCAAGGGAGATGTCATATTAATCTTCTGAGTCAGTTTAATAATCAGAGTCAGTTTAATCATCAGAGGAGATATCACATTACTCTAATCGTCACGGGCGAGCCACAACATACAATCGGTTCTCGATCAGTCGTTAGTCCTAGTCCACCCACGGGTCGTTGGTTCAGTCAGAGATATCGGGTCGTCATCGGTTCTCTCAGTCAGTCATCCTCATCATTATCATCGTCATCGTCGGTCGTCCTCGTCGTATCCACAGGGCGACTAGGTCGTCCTCGGCTGGTTAGCCATAAGTAGAGGACGACTCGTCGTATATCGAGGACGAGTCAGTCTCGGCCGGAGACGACTTCTTCCGGACGGGCTTCGAGCTCTCGCTGCAGTTCACGATGAAGAGCAGTTCCTTGCGCAGCTCGTCGCCGAAGGAGGCCTGGAAAGGAGAAAGAGAGAGAGAGTGAGAGGGTGAGTGAGAGAGAGCGAGTGACTATTCACCGAAGGAGGCCTGGAAAGGAGAAAGAGAGAGAGAGAGAGTGAGATGGTGAGTGAGAGATGAGTGACTATTCACCGAAGGAGGCCTGGAAAGGAGAAAGAGAGAGAGAGAGAGAGAGTGAGATGGTGAGTGAGAGAGAGCGAGTGACTATTCACCGAAGGAGGCCTGGAAAGGAGAAAGAGAGAGAGAGAGAGAGAGAGAGAGAGTGAGAGAGAGTAATTGACTTCGCCGAAGGAGGTCTGGAAAGAAGAGAGGGGGTGAGTGAGAGAGAGTAAGTGAAAGAATGAGAGAGAGGGAAAGAGAATGAGAGATTTACCACTTGTTTATGATAATGAGTGAATTCACTTACAATCTTCTTTTTACCTGTGAGAGAGAAATAATTTAATTAAGTTATTGCGTATATCAGTGAGAGAGAGAGAGAGAGAGAGAGAGAGAGAGAGAGAGAGAGAGAGAGAGAGAGAGAGAGAGAAGACTTAATAATGCATGTTCATAATGAGTGAATTCACTTATAATCTTTTTCCCTGTAAGAAAGAGAGAACTCTTATTCAAAGGAAATATTGTATATATCAGAGAGAGAGAGAGAGAGAGAGAGAGGCTCAATACACTTTTATAATAAGTGAATTTACTCAGTCTTTTTACCTGTGAGAAGGAGAAAATGTATTCAAAGGAAGTATTACATTTATCATTGAGAGAGAGAGAGAGAGAGAGAGAGAGAGAGAGAGAGAGAGAGAGAGAGAGAGAGAGTACATTTTTATAAAAAGTGAATTTACTCAATCTTTTTACCTGTGAGGAGAAAATGTATTCAAAGGAAGTATTACATTTATCATTGAGAGAGAGAGAGAGAGAGAGAGAGAGAGAGAGAGAGAGATTTGTTACGTTCGTAATTTCTACATGAATTTACAAACAATCTTCCATTCACCTGTGAGAGAATAAAAGCAATTCAGAGAGAGAGAGAGAGAGAGAGAGAGAGAGAGAGAGAGAGAGAGAGAGAGAGAGAGAGAGAGAGAGAGAGAGAGAGCTTATTCTCTCATCCATCCTCCCCTTTCTCATCACAACGTCTCAGATCTGGGAGAAAAACCTGATCTCGTATTTAAATATTATGAAACGAAGACGTCCGTTTGAGGAATCAGACCAACAAAGGCTAAAACTTGACAACAATTAAAACTCACCCCTTCTTCAGTAGCAAGCTTCCGCGCCTTCCACATGAACTCGCAGCAGGCCACGAAGATGGCAGCCACCGACCCGGCCACCATGACCACAAAGACGCCGCCCACGTTCTGGATGCCCAGTTCGGCCGAATTCGCAGCGTCTTTGCTCTCCTCTGTCTGCGTAGTAGAAAGCAGAGGCCTCGTTCTGAAAATGGCTTGAGGCGTCCTCTGAGCTGGGTACAGTCTGTTTCTTGGATGTTTATTTTTTTTGGCAGAATATCTTTCTGAATTTGTGCTCTTCTTCTTGTGTGTGCGTGTGTTTGTTTGTCTTATCTTTCTAAGAATTTGTGTCTTTTGAGTACGACTGTTTGTGATAAAATGATGTCAATATATTAGGCCTAGTTTTGAAAATAACTGAGTTGTTCTCTGAGCTTTGTACAGTCTGTTTGTTGAGTGTTTTTTGGCACAATATCTTCCAGAATTTGTACTCTTCTTCTTGCGTGTTTGTGTGTGTGTGTGTGTGTGTGTGTGTAGTATTGTCATTAACCTTACAAAACTTTGATTCACTATTATCTTTTTGTTAGCTATGAGAAATCCAGTAAATGAAACATATTTTACTCTTGAAGGCAAAATGAGTCACTTTTAGTTATCATGATAAAAAGCTGGCAAGTACAACACACGTCTGATTATTCAAATAACCTTCACGTTTACTTATAATCAAAATAACAAGTTATCGCATGACAAACAACTCATCCTGAGAAGCAAATTCAAGATGCCACGACTAAAAAGACCAGGTATCACAGGCAGACTCACCTGTACAGTTAATCTCCAGAGGGATGCTGCCGGCGGCTCTTCTGTCAAAAGGGGTCTTCCTTACTTACGTGAATCAGCCTGCTGGTGAAACTGCCAAGCGCGTCACCATGGAACTACGGGGCGGCGCATGCGCGTCAGGATCTGCTGAGTCAGCCTGGATGCTTCCCCAGGCCACACAGGCCTCCCCCTAGCCCGCCACCCACCCCTAGACACCCATTCACATCTCGAAAGTAATGTTTTGTTGACAAGCATACTCTTGACTTCCATTAAATACTACTTCATAAACTGCCCTTGAACACATTCAAGCGTTATTCAGCCAAAAGTAAAATATATCAACAGCTAACGTGGAATCTCTTGACTTCCATTCAATACTACTTCATAAACTGACCTTGAACACTTGTAAGATTTATTCAACAACAAAATATATATATATGACTGGCAAGGAAAATTAATATCTGACAAGTGAAACCTAAAAGCTAATGGTTATTAGATTCCTAAATAAATCCTTTTCTCGATTGGAATTTGCATTTCTTATTGAAGAATGTATGCCTAATGGACCTCCACTTTTTAGAGCTCCACTATAACTCTGTACTCGCATGATTATCAACTGCTTTTTCTCATTACTTAATTCGTGAATTCAAACCTGTAAATCTGACTCTTACGTTTTTGTTTCTTGTTGGCTTTGCGAATCTAATTCTTGTTCTATCCTTTGCAAGTTTTCTAAAAAGTGGATATGAAATGAGAGCACTCAGGAAAACTTTCATTTGATACCCTTCTTCTTCGAAAATGAATCAACGCTAATTTATTCTGCAATTCATTAAGTAACTACTGTGGATTTTAAAGTATGTCTAGTGCATTTGGAACCTTTCCGCCATCTAGAAACACCTCACACACCCTAGTCAGCCACCCAATCACTCTCTCACCACCATACCATAGCATTTCACTTGTATGCAACGTTGAAGTATAATCTTTCAAACCCAGCTGGTGTACAATTGTGCCGCTTCTAGAACGACGCTAAGTTCTGAACCAATCAAGAAATGATGAAGGTTATAGCAACCGAAACTAAATTCAGTTTCTAATAAAGATTCAAGGTTTGAATGAGCTTTATCTATGGCTCATCTGTATCTACGCCGTCCTGCAAAGATGATATGTGTACATTCTGCGAAATGAGGAAATATTACAGCTAAATCATACATTTATGTAAATGATACACTGGTAATGATCACTATCAATAGGGATAAGTTGCAGAGTTGCCATCGACTGCCAGAGCACGGATCAAGGCAATTTCGTTTTAACTTTTTCGTTAACATCTGTCAAAACTGATCACATCATTCTCAGGTCTTGATCTGTGCTCAGACAAGTTCAAATATTGTTTCTGGGCTTTTCTGGCTTAGAACTCACAATATAATATTACTCTTTCCCTAAGAACCTTCCCAAAACTGAAGATCTTCACAATAACACATGTCTAGCCACCGGTCTGTGCCAAAAACACAAGATACTGAACGACTCATCAGGAGAAATGATACACATCTTCGTTCATACACTCTTATAAGGTCACTAGTCTTTGAAAAGACACAATTAAGTAGAACCTACTTTCAATATATTCATGTTATCAACAGATCACTGAAGCTGAATCCAGCAGAGATGAGGTGACTTTAAGGTCTGGTCGAGTGAAAGGATGGAAGAATTAGTATTTTCAATTCAGTTTTTAAATTGCATATTTGGAAATGTGGTTTGACAGTGATTTCGTGATTTTATTGCAAATTGAAGTTTTTTTCCGTCATTGAAAAGATCGTTATCTTGAGAATGAAATGATGTATATAATTATAGAGGGGTTACGTTTGAAATCCAGTGAAATAGGATTCCTTTTCCCCCTGTTGATTTGATCAAAGAACTCATAAATTGTGCTCAACCTCAGAGAGCCTACGATGAAAGTTGTAGGCCCACCCCCTTATACACACAAACAAGCGCATACATCTATACATATGCGTGTGTGTGTGTGTTTGTTTGTGCATATAAGGGGGTAAGCCTACAGCATTCATCTCAGGCTCTCTTAGGCCCAGCATATATGACGAATTCTTTAAAATAAATCACCAGGGGAAAAGGAATCCTGTTGTTTGTATATAAACAGTACATCCCTTCACCAGCCACCAACCCCTGAATACTGTGACCAAACAAATATCAAGCTATGAATGCTGCCTACAAGGAGGACCTCGAATCTTCTCTTTTGTGGTCCACCGGCCACAGGAGAGAAGCTTCTTCTTCTCCTTCTTCTCCTATTGCCTCAGCCCTACTGATTCAGCTCACGTGAACAGAAAGTCCACTAAGTCCACTACTCCTGTATAAGAAAGCTTTATAATGAGGTAATTCAAGTGCTCATAGATATACTTATGTGTATAAGAAGACTAAGCCATTAGTAAATTCAGATAAATCTGCTACGTACTAAACATGTCTATTGTACATAGAAAGCTATAAATATATAATACACGAAGCCCTGATATGATATACATAGATACAGATCAAATGATCAAACATCCCCATCTCAGTTTCAAGATAACATCTCACATTAAATGCACTCACATTAAATGCAATCTTGTATTCAGGCTGAAGGTTTTAAATTGGTCTTCATTGAATGTTATTGTTAGATCAGATTCATTTGACTGGTTTCTCATTGTTAGGGAAAACTTGACATATTTTTACATTTGCTTTGCAAAGAATCACGCAAAGAAAGGATTCCAGTATTGTGACAAATGTGAAGTGAATTCCAATCTGATCAGTAATCAGTCTTTCACTGAGTTCTCATACCACCATGTTTGAAGAGAATCTCGAGGAGCCCTACGATTATTTCATAAAGTACTGACATGTCCTGGCAATTTACAAGTCAACGGTGCGTCTGATTCCTTAACAGCAGGTTTCCCGGTATTGGTAATGAAACCCGCAAATGTGCTGGAGAAGTGAATGATGCATGTAATCATGAAATAAACACTAAATGTGAATGAATAACTCTGGCAGCCATTTCTGCTCAAGGAGTTCGCACAACCTGAGTGCTTCTGCCAGATCAAATGGTTGTCATTGTCCCTCTTCTTGACCAGCAACTCTCACTCTGAGGCCATGGTGAAAAACTATGAAAACTGAAATTCCTGTTAGTTAGTTACTGAGAAACAGCGTCTATGAAAACTGTGAAATTCCTGTTAGTTAGTTACCGAGAAACAGCGTAACTGAGACAGACCAGGGCTATTACAATAACTTGAAATGAAAGAATCACAGTTATCTCTAATCATGGAGTTATGTTTCGCTGGCAGTCATTTTTGCAGACAGTGGGCTGGAAGTTCTTGGTTTCTGGTGAAGATCTTTGTTCTTTTTTAAATTTCTGCAGACTGTCTGTTAGAAGTCACTGCGTGCATTTCTGTCCAGGGAAGACTGACAGCCAGAAATGACTGTCTTCATTTATAATCTGGGCAGACTGATCACCACTTCGTTCTGGAAGTATCTGGTAACTCTACTTCGTTCAGGATGTATCTGGTAACTCCACTCTTTAAGGGGCGGGGCTTCTGGCTTCACTTAGGATGACACAGCTTCCTCTTGGTAGGAGGAGGTCACATGCATGTGGAATCCACGAATCTGCAGTTTTAACATATTTCAAGACAAACATAGTGGTAAACAGAACTCAAAGACTGGAACTGCAGAACAGAATAACCAACGTTTCACTTCAGCCTGAATTTACAGTATCTCAAAAACATTTCGACTCTCATTTCTTCAACTTCCACGTGTTAGGCATCATTCGACATAGTATAAGAAATGGTTAGAACATTCAACATTCACAAAACATCATGAAACATTCATGGACGGCCACAATGGTTCTATAGAGTTCACCTCTAACATTGCATTGGTTAAGAGACTCGCGCACACATTCACACGCTATACCTGAATTGACACCGCGCTGAGACAGAGAATCAAAACTACATTATGACAGTGCTGCTTACCATTAGGTGTGGATTCTATGTAAGATCACTTTGTAAGGTCACTTTGGACAATGTATTGTGGTACGGGGACCTCCGCAGAGGTAAAAATATGAGGCCGAATGAACTGCAATGAGGCAGGAGGCGTGAGAGAGAGAGAGAGAGAGAGAGAGAGAGAGAGAGAGAGAGAGAGAGATTCAAGCAGTTTCATTTTAATAGAGCGTTCTTCTTTCAAGCCTCCATTGTCAGAGAGAGAGAGAGAGAGAGAGAGAGAGAGAGAGAGAGAGAGAGAGAGAGAGAGAGAGAGAGAGAGAGTCTATGATAAAAGTTCGGTTGTAACCACGTTTGCAATCTAATCTCTTGCTGTTATTCAAGCTGGGAGGAATGACAAGAGGGAAAAAGAGACAAATAATTTTTCATCTTCAAGATTTGTGCGGTTTTCAAGAAATAGATTTATCTTTCTCTCACTGTGCACAAAGAAGGCGCTTTATTTTTTGGATATTTTCGAGTTTTGCTTGTATTTTTAATTTTGACTTTAATTCTATGCAAAGAGTGAAATGTGTACAAATTCAAAAGGTCTTCATTAATAATAATAATAATAATAATAATAATAATAATAATAATAATAATAATAATAATAATAATAATCATTGCCAACCACAACAGAATTGGCTGATTTATTACCATCGTTTTTGCGCCACGATGACTGACAAAACAAAACGAAAGACGGAGGAGAACCATTTGAAATAGTAAGAATGTCTGGAATAGTGAGAATATTTGAAATAGCAAGAATATCTGAGAGTAAGAATGTTATGGAATTACAAGAATATCTGAAACAGCAAGAAAATGTGAAATAGTAAGAATATTTGACACAACAAGAATGTTTTTGCACTAGTAAGAATACTGGAAAGAGCAAGAATACCTAAACAATTAGATTATCTGAAAAATTAAGAATATTTGATATAGCAAGAACGAAAGAGGGACAGAGATGTCTGCCCATTCACAAAGAGGGATTCTCTCTTTTTCTCAATATCTCTTTCTCTCTTTATATTACTCTCTCTCTCTCTCTGCATATATATATATATATATATATATATATATATATATATATATATATATATATATATATATATATATATATATATACATCCTTCTCTATCTCTCTGCGTCACTGTCGCCTAGTTTAATCTATTTTTCTCCGAGTAGCCGTAGTTCGCCCGTAGGACCCGTAGGTGAAGAGAGGTTCCTCCGGGGTCGAGGGCGCCTTCTTCCTGACGGGCTTCGTGTTCCCGGAGCACTTGATGATGAACTTCACCTCGCTGCTGAGCTCGTCGCAGAAGGAGGCCTGCTCGGGGAGACACAGCGGCGGTCAGGGGAGTAGGAATTTTGGATGGTCCACTAATGAAAAGGGTGGGTTTTGAGTTACAAAGAATTAATTAAATAAATATATATATATATATATATATATATATATATATATATATATATATATATATATATATAATAGTAGTAGTATTATACAGGAAGGATTTGTCTTTGAAACGGCTCCTGTGTACAAATAAATATGTTAGTAGTAGCAGTAGTAGTAGTAGTAGTAGTAAAGAGGAGGGATTTACCTCTGGAAAGGCTCCTCCTCCTGTAATAGTAGTAGTAGTAGTAATAGTTATAAGGAAGTACATTCCTTTAGAACGGCTCCTCCTCCTTTCATAATAGTAGTGGTAAGGGGTAGGGATTTGGCTTTGAAACAGCACCTCCTCCTTTCATAGTAGTAGTAGTGTTAAGGAAGAGGGATTTGCCATTGAAATGGCTCTTTCTGTACACTTTTTGGGCCAATGTTTAAGGGAGAGATTCTCATATACATATTTAACCTTAGAATGTAAAATGGTTAAAGATAATAATCTATCTATAGTTGTTAATGTTCAAAGAGATTTTATTTACATGCAGCTCTTGTGGTGCATAAGTTATGGCTTAAAAAGGTGGCGAGAATATTTGATAAATAGTTAAATTTGCTGATATAAAGACGTGTTAAAGAATACTTGATAACTTAAAAATGAAATAACTAACATGCAACAATATTTTGTTATTATAAATCTATAATAACAAAATAGCTTTACTGTTGCCAATATCTATATTTTAAATGTATTATGAAGTAACTTTCTATTAGACTATCTCATTTTATCAGCAGTGACATGTATGTTTGGGAAATATTAATGAGGGTATTAGTCAACAAAATATTATATAAATATCTTAATGAAATAGACAAAGTAAACAAGTAATTCAGAAATACATTAATAATAATAATAATAATAATAATAATAATAATAATAATAATAATAATAATAATAATAATAATAATAAGAATAATAATTTCATTAAAAATCAGCAATGCAACACTACAATGAATGAATAAGACACAAGACAAAGTGAACAGAAGACAAAAGTAAAGAGAAGACAAATGTAATAGAAAGAAAAATGTGGACAGAGGACAAGGGTGGACATAAGACAAAGGTTAACTGAAAGACACAGGTGATAAAAGGCAAAGGTGGACAGAAAGACAAGCATAGAGAGACAAAGGTGGACAAAGACAAATATATATAGCAAGACAAAGGTAGACAGAAGACAAAAGTGAATAGGGAAACAATTATAGAGAGACAAAGGTGGACAGAAAGACTAACAAGAAAAAGGTGGACAGAAGACAAAAGTGAACAGAAAGACAAATATAGCAAGACAAAGGTAGACAAAAGACAAAGTTGGACAGAAAGAAAGCATAAGGAGACAAAGGTGGACAGAAAGACAAATATAGAAAGGCAAAAGTGGACAGAAAGACAAGCATAGAGACAGAAAGGTGGACAGAAAGACAAGCGCAGAGAGACAAAGATGGACAGATAGACAAATATAGCAAGACAAAGGTGGACAGAAGACATAAGTGAATAGAAAGACAAATATAGAGAAACAAAAGTGGAGAGAAGACAAGGGGGAATAGAAAGACAGGGGTAGACAGAAAACAAAGGTGAACAGAAGACGAAGGTTAATAGATTAACAGAATGGCAAAGTTGAACAGAAAGAGGCAAAGGTGAATAGAAGACAAAGGCAGATAGGAAAAAAGTTGAACAGAAAACAAAGGAAGATAGAAAAAAAAGCTGAGGCAGATAGAAAAAAAAGCTGAATAGAGAGAGACCCATAGGTGGATAAGACACTGAAATGAATAGAAGACAGAGGCAAACAGAAGAAAGAGGTGAACAGAAAGACAAGGTAAACAGAGAGAAAAAGCCGATTAGGAAAAGCCAAAGGTGACCAGAAAGACAAAGGTGAACAAGACAAGGAATCAGGTTCACCTGGAGGGGTACAAAAGTCTGAGAGAGACAAGCTCTATGCCAACCTCTGAGACTTCCTCAGAGGAATGATGACAGGAGCAAGGGTGCAAATCTACCAACACAAATTAACCCCGAATAGGATACTCACGTTCTCGTCCGTGGCGAGCTCTCGGGCGTTCCACAGGAACTCACAGATCGCCATGAAGGATGCTATCACCATCCCGCCTATGAGGACCACGAACACGCCACCCACGTGGGCCAGTCCCAGCTCTGCCGCCCCGCTGGACTTGGCTGAGGACGCCTCTCGCTGTGTAGCCATGGCACAAGAGGGAGAGAAAACACGGGTGGGACTGTTAGAATCAGGGTAGGAAACCGTTCATTGCAGCAGCTTTAGGGGGAGGGGGTCACGAGGAAAGCAGCTGGGGGCTGTAGAAAAACTGACACTTATTGCATTAGGGACTTGCATAAAGATGCTCTCAGAAGGAGGAGAAGTTATACAGAAGCTTTTTTCAGAAAACAGGAATCTTGCAGAAGCTACTTAGAAAAAGAAGAGATTCACAGAAACTGCCCAGAGGAAAAGAATCTTAAAGAAGCTATACAGGAAGATGTTTCACAGAAGCTATGTATGAAAAAAAGTTTCACAGAAGCTATTTAGAAAGAAAAGACATTTCACAGAAGGTATTTGGAAAATTAACAGTTTATCACAAGCTATTCTAAAGAAAAGTAAGTTTCACAGAAGCTATTCAGAAGAGCAAGAGTTTATCAGAAGCTATTAGAAAAAGCAAGGGTTACTAGAAGCTATCAAAAAAAGCTAGGGTTTGTCAGAAGCTATTCAGAAAAGGAAGTTTCACAGAAGCTATTGAAAAAAGGAGCAAGAGTTTATCAGAGCCTACTCAATAAAGTACGAGTTTCACAGAAGCTATTAAAAATATTAAGAGTTTATAGAAAGCTATTCAAAAAAGCTAGAGTTTATCAGAAGCTATTCAGTAAAGTAAGTTTCACAGAAGCTATTAAAAAAAAGCAAGGGTTTACCAGAAGCTATTCAAAACTCTACAGTTTATCAGATGCTAGTTAGAAAAGTAAGATTCACAGAAGCTATAAAAAATAGCAAGAGTTTATCAGAAGCTATTCAAAAAAGCTAGAGTTTATCAGATGCTATTCAGAAAAAGTAAGTTTCACAGAAGCTATTAAAAAAAGCAAGAGTTTATTAGAAGTTATTCAAAAAAGCTAGAGTTTATCAGATGATAGTCAGAAAAGTAAGTTTCACTGAAACTATCAAAAAAAGCAAGAGTTTTCAGAAGCTATTCAGAAAAGTAAAAGTTTATCAGAAGCTATTCAGAAAAGCAAGAGTTTGTAAGAGGCTATTCAGAAAAGAAAGAGGTTATAGGAAGCTATTAAAATAAGCAAGAATTATCAGAAGCTATTCAGTAAAGTAAGTATATCACAGAAGCTATTTAGTAAAGTAAGTGTTTCACAGTAGCTATTCAGAAAATTAAGAGTTTATAGGAAGCTGTTCAGTAAAGTAAGAGTTTCACAGAGCTATTCAGAAAAGCTAGAGTTTATCAGAAGCTATTCAGAAAAGTAAGTTTCACAGAAGCTGTTCAGAAAAGCTAGAGTTTATCAAAAGCTATTCAGAAAAGGGAGTAGTTTCTTTCAGAAGCTGCATCCAGTTAGTACACAGAGTAATCTTAACCTACACATGGGATCATTCTCAATGGTTGGCTGTAAGGGCAATGTTCCAGTGCAATGGAAGCAATTGTAAAACAAACTTATTAAGTAGACAAGGTGAAAGTTATTGTTCACTAGGCTGGAAACATTGCCTTTGGAGAGAAGTATATTGATGCAGGTTTGCACAAGGCATGTGCAGCAATCTCTAGCTTTTATGTATCAAGATTTTGTCACGATATTTTGTTAAAAGAGGTTTACAAAGAGTATTCATCACAACTGTCTTAGGGATAAAAATTATCATTTTTAATGCCTCAAAAGGCTCCAAGAGTCTGGTAAGTGAGAAGCATGCAAGTATCAGTGCTAGACACGAACAATCATAATATTAATTACCTCATCTGAAACTGGTCACCAAGCTGCATCACACAGAAGGGTAATAATGTTTGGGGCATTTGGGTAAGAAACCTGACTCGACTACAATCAAAAGAGCAACCTTCAAGTAACTGAAAGACTATGTGAGATAACAAAGGTATCATCTTTGAGATTTGTTCAGGAAGGCTATAAGATGGAAGTTCAGTATGAGCAACTCTGGGAGAGTCAGCAGACTCATGAGGCCGAAAAGGGTGCAGGCATGGTGGGATGTATGGTGCAGGAGAAAGGTATGAAGTTGGAAGCAGGCGGGGAAAGAATAGTAGAACATTTGGAGAAAACATTCGTATACTTCAGTTCGAAGCTTTATTACATCCAGACAGGAATCACTTGCGTCAGCTACTCTCCACAGACTTCATCTAACTTCTTCAGTACATCATAGGTGACAGGAGGAACATGGAAAAGCTAATATCCCCAAAGGTCTACTGTATGTCAAAATCATCAGAATTGTTCTGGTCTTGTTATCTCGTCCAATTTTATCCCTTTACTGTGCTGTCAGTAGAATATGTGGCTTTGGAAGCAGTTTTGAGAAAAATCCTAATCTGAAACATGCCTCAAGGGTGGTAAGTCCTGCAATATGAAGGCCTGGAGTACACAGTTTCTCAAGCAGTACCAGTTCATGTAGAATGAAAAGACCCTGCATACAGTGAGCATTAAATCTCTCACAATTGTGAGGAATAAAGGACCTCTGGAACTGAAAAATTCAACAATGAGGCAATTTACTGCATATTGGCTTTGCTGTTCAGCAAATCTGGTAGCTCTCGGCAGGGAAAGAGGATCAGAGGTCATTACAATAGCAAAATTTCTCTGCTAAAATACGTTTTAAGAAAAATTGACAAACAAGAGACCACCTGTCAGTGGTCCAAGGCATAACTGCTAGTGTAAGGAAACAGAAACCTACCACCACGCATCACTCTATCTAAATAAGATATCTCGCAGAAGCAGATATCCACACCAGAGAACAATATTCCAGTAAAGGAAGGACAAATGATGCAAAACAGGTTGCACTGATTTTATAATTTTGGAGTAATGCAGACCCTTTCTCAGGACCAGGTTATGAGCCGTGAACAACTGTCACTCTGTATTGATCTCCTCAGTGAAACTGTGAGCAAAGCTATCAGAATTTGTAATTACACTTACCAGTCCTGACTGGGGACCACAAGCAACTCTCGTCTTGGTACAGTCTCTTGTAAACAACTGTACAGGACAATCTAGCTTTGATATTCACCTTACCAGCCCACTTTAGGAACCACAGATAGGTTTAATTCTGTCACAGTCTTTGGAAAACATCTGTATTCAGGACATTCCAGTTTTTGTAAAAGACTTACCAGCCAAGTTCAAGTAGCACATCCTTTTCTGTTGGCCCAGTCATTAGAGAACAACTGTCCCTACGATAATCCAAGTTTAGTGTTAGGCCTGCCAGTCCAGTTTAGGATCTACCACCATGGTTCATATTCATAGAATCACTTGGAAAAAAATGTACACCAGAAACTCAAGTTTTGCAAACTGACTTACCACCCAAGTGGCTGTTTTGGTCTCAACAATATGAAAACTTGTCTCCAACCATATCCTCTAGTTCACTAGCAATGATACTCAAATTGATATTCTAACAGATTAAGATTACAAATAAAGACTGCAATAGAAAAAAAGGAACCTGTTATTTTGTAAAACAATCAGTCATACCACTGGTAATCAAAGGGATGGATTAGATGCAAAACATATATACTTGGTAAATACCAAACTCAACTGAACCCACTTCATTAAATAATTTTCTCTTAGAATAAAAGCTATTCCCACTCTTGGCAAGATCATGCACTTAATGATACTTGCACTATGACTGTGTTAGTAAGCTCGAATGATGCAAATGTCATGCGATGTTACACTCCAAACTTTCAGTTATGAGTTGTACATCACAAAATCAGGTGAAATCAAGTAGGATACAGGCTTTTTATTGCTTGAAGGATGGAGGATAGGAATGCTCTGCGCTCCACAGCTTTCTGAACAGTGTAGCTCAAACATGCTGACTCAGCTGACTGGACAGAGTTGCTCATATGTCTCTCATCATTGTTGGAACAAAGGCAGGCTTGCAAAGTTTGGTTTCCCTCAAGTAGTTCTCAATGTTGTTCTTAATGGCCTTGAGGGATGTCTTGGAGGGGTTAAGATGTGATGTGATAGACAATGGGGAAAGTTATTCATTGTGCAGCTGGGTGATGTCATTCAGCAGAGGTGTCTCATGAGTGAGTAACTCCTTCATACTCAATTTTACGAAAAAGAATTGAGCGAAATGCACTTCAAGTCATGATGTGATTGGTGTGGCGTGAGTAGTTGGGCTGCTCAAATCATGTGGACGAAATTATTTTATCTGAGGTGACAAAATTAAAAGGAAAAAAAGGCAAAGGTTAGTATTGCAGGAATATGCAGGGGGAACTCAATGAAGATCATAAGAGACAGGACTGGACATTGCCTACCGTCAGCTAAAAGCAAATCAAAAGACTTGGGAAAGAGAAGGCCAAGGGGCGGCAGAGCATTTTAATCATTGGCTGGGATGGCAGGGTTGGCCTTTCCAACGGCTCCCTATTGTTTATATTCCTCCCACAAGTCTTCAATGTGGGGACTCCTGAAGGTGATCAACTACTCCTCACACAGAGATCTTCTACGTGGCAAAGGATTCTTTCTTTCTCCCTCTTCCTATTCCTCTCTTTCTCTCTGTCTCTAGTTTTTAATCAGTTCCAGCGCCTCTTCATGGATAAGACTTCTAATATTCACAAAGCATCAGCTAAGTCTTGTTTTGGTTTGTTACACTGAACTTGGGTTCTGCTACAAGGCAAAGACACTGCTTTAAATCACTTCACTGTATTTCTGTTTTTTGTTTGTTTATAAGAAGGGAAAAGGAGTTCACTTGATGGCAAATTAAAGTTTGAAAGAAGGTCCCACTTCCGTAGCGAAATATACATGATTTGCTACAACTTGTTGAGTTAGTGTGATCAAAAAGAAAACAGATAACTATCACAATCACAGCGACTACAGTACAGTGCGATTTGATGCGTGCAAGCTGGCTGCAGTGTTGAAAGCAGAATAATTTAAATTCAGTTCTTTTATTGTACTTTTACTGATAAGAGAGAAACACAAAAGTATTTTTTTTTTTATTTCATGAGATATCAGATTTATGAGGGACACCCAAGGTTGTCTCATAAACATGTGGTTACTTGATTTCAATCTAACAGCCAACTAGCAGACTCAGGACAGGGTGCAGATATTCCACAGCACCTTCCTATGTCAGTATTCACACTTAATCTACCATCACTACACTGGAGAAACCACAGGCCTTAAATAATACGAGTTTTCACTGGATATACATAGACTTATGTTATAGGTGAAACTTCTTAATTTTCCAAAGAAAAGTTTTTCATGAATATTCTGTATCCCCACCCTCTCTCTCTCTCTCTCTCTCTCTCTCTCTCTCTCTCTCTCTCTCTCTCTCTCTCTCTCTCTCTCTCTCTCTCTCTCTCTCTCTCTCTCTCTCTCTCTCTCTCTATGTTCATATTATATTTTTAGTGGGCTGTAGAGTCTACAGTTCCAAATATCAAATGTACGAAATTAACCCTTTGCCACCCTTTCAACAACATAAATACATTATTACCACGCGAGATAGAGATTTCTGTTGAGACAACCCACAAAAAATTCTCTTTATCTCACAAACACACAAACACACACACACACATATACACACAGTCACTAACTGGACACTGTCCTATGGAAGTCATCTTGACTATCCTTTTTATGGTTACAAAGCTTACATTGCCTTAGCTATTCGGACATCATTGCTGGCAGTTCTTGTTCTTATTACTGAGATGTATACCACATTAGGTATGTTGGCAGTCCCTATTTCTAAGAGCATAACTCAGACCTAAGTTGGTATTTCATGATACTGACAGCATAAACATCCTACCGAGGGCTCGCTCATTTACACAACTGTCATTAACTCTACTGTATATTCTTATTCTAACACTATATTCCTCTGCATACTATTATATATATATATATATATATATATATATATATATATATATATATATATATATATATATATATATATATATATATAAAACTTCAAAGGAAGGCAGAAGGTGACTTACCTAACTTCCCAAAATAAAACCAAAAATGGTTAAAAAGTCCACTCATTTTCAGGTGGCTAATGCTGGTTTGGAAACCATTCTGGAGCAGCTGATGAAGGCTTCTCAAGCATACTTTTGGCGGCTCTCTGCCATGGCAGGAGAGCATCAGCCTTACCTTCCACTACAGCAGCTCATTTGACCATGTGCGGACAAGGGTTCTCCATAAAAAGGCAATGGTGTACTCACTTGATGAGCTACCAGCTGAGGACAGCAACGAAGATGGACTTGAAGCCTGCCTTGGCATACCCATCTCTTCACTGACTCTAAAAACAAGCCTGCCTTGACATACCCATCTCTTCAATGCCTCTAAACACGGGAACACTGAATAACTAGAGCATAGTTGAAGTGCCCTTTGACATACAGAGCTATTCACTAACATGTGGCTCTAAATTCAGGACCACCAAACAGCTGTCTTGATATACCCATCTATTCATTAACCTATCTAGTAACCATCTCACGATTAGGCCATATCCTCCCTACCCACTTAATCAGTGTACGGCTAGATTGTACTCCAAGCACTTCTTGATGTCAATACTTATTTAGCAGCCAATCTATATTACCTTGTACTTGTAGCTTATCTTGATGTCATCACTAATAAAGTGGCCAGTCTAAACAACTAGCTCATGTTTACATGTTTCTGACCTAATTTGACCTACCCATCTATTCACTGACCTCTGATTCCTAACTAACAATTACCAGTCTCAGTCAATTCAATTAAATCAGCTTTTCTGTGAGTTAGTTCTGTCCTGGAAGGACAAGTCTTCAAAAAGAAAATTCCTGAAGAATTTGAATCACCAGCAGAAAATGCCTCAAATTTCAAGAGAGAATCCTGTTTTCTCTTAACTTCATCTTACACGCCGGTATCAACAGAACTTCAGTGTAAATGGTACAGGACAATATCTTTCCTTGATTTAAAGATAGCTCACTTAATTGTCTTCTCTCTATCATGAACAAGGAAGCACAGCCACCTGATCTTTACAGAAGACAGGTTCAACGAAACGAACATTCTGAGATGGCAGAAACAGCCTGCTTAAGCGATACAGCAGGACAAACAGCTTCTCTTAGCCTAGTCTTACGTGACGGCTTCCAGACACCTTAACATCAGGATATGAACCTGATGCACACTGAAACTACACTTCAAGGTGACATTCCCATGCGGTTTCCAACCTTACACCTTAACATCTGGATATGACCTTGATGCTCACTGAACCTACACTTCACGGTGACATTCCCTTGTGTTGTCCAACCTTACGCTTAAGTCTGGAGAAGGAGGAAACTCCCAGGGTACTTTCCAAAGAGAAGACCGTACTTACCACACAGCGGCCTCCACCTTTCCGTTCTTTCCACCATCTTGTTTTCAGAATATGTAATTCACCATCTTCTTTAAGCTTCAAAATGGCGGAGCTGATCGGACCAGTGTAGGGCGATCCTAGTGGTTAAAATATGATGTAATTTCGTTCTTTCCAATGGACGCAGTGCATAAAGTTATCTCTTAAGTAATTAAACACATAAGATTCTTAAAAGCTAATGTCTATACAGAGACAAATGGTAAATAGTGTGTAAAGAAATTCAGAAAATATTTGAATAATAAATTTTCCTGTAAGAAAAAACAGTGGGAATTAATACACAAGAATATTGATTCAGTGGATATTGTCAGGTGTATGCTTCTCTCCTGAAAGGGAAAGTATGAATACCTTTCATGCAGATATACAATTCTAAAACAAATATCACAGAACTAACTTATTACTAGACACATATATATGTCTAGTAATATGAGGATATTATTTCTCTGCAGACGAAAAAAATGAAGTTCTACATTCGAGATTATCAGGTTTTTATTACATTCTCTCCCAATTCTTTTCCTAAAAGTGATTAAAAACTAGGCACTGATTAATAATTTATATATATATATATATATATATATATATATATATATATATATATATATATATATATATATATATATATATATATATATATATACACACACACAAATACATAAACTTTACAATATAAAGTATAAAACAAAGTCATGCTGAAAAAAAATATGAAATATGTACAATATTATCAATTAAGTAGGGAATACAAAATATCTGGAAATTCATTAAAGTACTATTTCTGTGTGGAATGACAACTGGAAATTGGCCTCGTTCTGTAACGTGAAATCAAAGACTCCAGGAAGGTACTGCCTTTAAATTCCCCCGCCCCTCTTCCCCCGTAAATACCCGCAACCCCCCTCCCCACCCCCTCCTATCATATCAAAATGAGTAAATCTGGAAGGCGGACGATGACTTTCTGTACAAGAAAGTCCAGTAAGTTTGAAATTCAAATAGCAGAGTTCTTTAAGAAAACTTGATCTTCTTGAAATTCAGCTCCAAGATAAAGCACAGTCTTGTAATCAAGTCTGTTTTGGAAATCATTTGTAAGCCTCAAGTTCTAGAGTCAGATCTTTCAAGGTTCATCTGACATCAAAATGGAAGCTACGGGGTTTACACAGAATCTTTTAAACATTGTGGAACATCTTTTGGAAGCCTTTTAACTTCCAGCGCTAGATCCCTGGAATTCATCCGCGAAGATTTGGAAAACATTTTGGAAGCCTTTTAACCTCCAGCGTTAGATCCCTGGAATTCACCTGCGAGATTCTGAAAACCTTTTGGAAGCCTTTTCACTTCCAGCACTAGGTCCCAAGAATTCAATTCATCCACGAGGTTCTGGACCACCCATTGACAGCCTTTTAACTTCCAGCACTAGATCCCTGGAATTTACCCACGAGGTTCTGGAAAACTTTTTTGGAATCCTTTTAATTTCCAGCCCTTGATCCCTAAAATTCACCCACAACGTTCTGGAAAACCTTGTGAAAGCCTTATAACTTCCAGAACTAGATCCCTGAAATTCACCTGCAACGCTCTGGAAAACCTTTTGGAAACCTTTTTAGCTTCCAGCACTACATCCCTAAAATTCACCCGCAACATTCTGGAAAATCTTTTGGAAGCCTTTTAGCTTCCAACCCTAGACACACAAAGTTCAAAAGCAACGTTCTGGAAAATCTTTTGGAAGCCTTTTAGCTTCCAGCACTAGATCCCTGGAATTCGCCCGCGAGTCCCAAATCGTTTGGAAGCCTTTTAGCTTCCAGCACTAGATCCCTGGAATTCGCCCGCGAGTCTCCCGACCCGAGAGATATTCAAGTGACCCCTCACTCACCTGGAGGCAAGGCGATGCCGTAGCTCTTGGAATCGAGAAGACCACCGATCTGGGTCAGGTCACACTTGCGCTCGACCACGTACTCGATGGTGGAGGACTCCATCAGGAAAGCGTACATGCCATTGGACTTGGAGACCCTCTCGACGCCCGCCTCGTTGCTCTCGGTGAAGACCGAGGGGCGGGCGTTGCTCATCGCAGCCCACATCCTCTGGTAGGTGGGGATGTTGCTGTCTCTGTGGGCGGGAAAGAGGAATTCAGAGGTTGTGTGATCTATGGAGAGAGGGAGAAAGGTATTTGCGTCTGGGGAGGAAAAGGTGGTTTAATTTAGGGAGGAAAAGTAATTTAAGGAGAAAAAAAGTCATTTCGGGATTAAAAGAAGTAATTTAAGGAGAAAAAGAAGTAATTTAGGGAGTAAAAGAAGTAATTTAAGGAGAAAAGGAAGTAATTGAAGGGGAAAAATAAGTAATTTAGGGGGTAAAAGAAGTAATTTAAGGAGAAAAAGAAGTAATTGAAGGGGAAAAAAGAAGTAATTTAAGGAGAAAAAGAAGTAATTAAGGAGAAAAAGAAGTAATTTAAGGAGAAAAAGAAGTGGTGACTCAGATGGAGCATGTGATTTAGGGAGGTAAAGATAATTTAAGGAGAAAAAGAAGTAATGATTCGGATAGAGTTTGTAATTTAGGGAGAAAAAACTGTAAATTAGGGAGAAAAAGGTTTATTTAATTTAGGGAGAAAAGATGCAATTTACAGAGAAAGAGAAGCTGTATATAATTTAGGGAGAAAAGATGTAATTTAGGGAGAAAAGATGTAATTTAGGGAGAAAAGATGTAATTTAGGGAGAAAAAATGTAATTTGGGGAGAAAAAATGTAATATAGGTGAGAAAAGGGTTAGGGGAGAAAAGGATGTAATTATGGGATTTAAAAAATATGTAATTTAGGGGAGAAAATATGTAATTTAGGGGAGAAAAAGATGTAATTGAGGGGAGGAAAAGATGTAATTTAGGGAGGAAAAAACTGCAATTCGTGGAGTAAAGGAAGCTGAAATTTAGAGATAAAAATATGCTGCAATTCAGGGAGCAAAAGGAACTGTAATACAGGGAAAAACTACAGTTTTAATTTAGGGAGAAAAATAAGCACTGATTTAGGGACTAAAAGAAGTTATAATTTAAAAAAATAAAAAGAAGTTTGACTTCAGGGAAGCAAGAGCAGAGACAAGGGTCACTGAGCAAGTGGATCTCAGAACGAAAGATTAAAATTCTAGATACTTAAACAAAGTACATCAGATTTCAACATAACAAGAGTGAAATAAAGGAATATCACGTTAAGTCAAATTTTGCGAGTTTTTATTCGAATATTTGAAAAAAAGAAAGGATTATTTTATCCGTCTTAAGATATAGTAACTTTGTATTTAAGATTCATGACATTAAGATATAACAATTCTGTTTTTAAGATTCATGGCATAAACCTCTTGTAAGCAAAAATCATTTTTGCAGAAAGCAAAACCGAAAATAGGATAATTTTGTGTGGGGAAAAATAAGTAAGAAAATATAATTCTATGGTACAATGAACCAATATACACTTTCAATGGTCAATACGGAAACAAGTCGTTGGTAAAAGATAATTTTTGCCAGAAAATGTAAAACGGCAAATTATTTCTAACCAATGGAACTTGCCTGAGTTGCACGTTTCACGATCTTAATAAACATGAAAGTATTCTTTCATTTCTTACCAAATCAGGCGGTACGAAAAATCAGTCCATTTTTAATGAATTTTGTGTACAAATTTATGTAAAAATATAAAATTTGTCAAGTTTTTTGCTGGATAACAAACTTAGAGACAAAAAATTGCACGTTGCTGGGAAAAAACTGTCAGATTTTGACAGATAATACTGAAGTATAATCAATTCATTTTGTCTAAAAACAAATAAAAGTGAAAGACATGAAAATCCTCTGCATATTTTGATTGACATAATTAAACATCATAATTCAACTTGACCATTTTGTCTAAAGAAAAAAAATAAATAAAAGACATTTCAAATCGTGACAAAGTCATACAAATAAAAAATTTCAAAACTAGGCAAGAAAATTTTCAGCCATTGAACAGATCAATTAAACTTAAAAAAATCATAATTCATCACTGGAACAATGAAAATCAGAGAATTTTAAAAACACAAAAAACCCATCAAAAGGAAAAAAAATTATTTCTAGTTAATTGAATTTAAAATTTTGACCGACAAAATCAAACATTATAATTCATTACTGCACGAATATTTTCGCTCAAAAAAAATCCAAAGTCTAAAACTTCTGTTTCATTTATTTTTGGAAGACTTATAAACTCTGAGCCAAAACGAGAATTTCAGCCGTTGGAAAAACAAAACAGGAACTTCTTCAGCCGTTGGAACTGATCTGACAAACTTTGATGGCTCAAAAAATCAAACATTTTTTGCCACATTGGAACAACGGAAAGCAAGTAATCTCTTCTTAGTGCATGAGAAACCAACCAAGAGGGAAAGAGTGAAAAATTACGGTGGTTCCTAATAAAAAGAAAAAATTGGGACACAGAATCCCTGAGGGTCCTCGTGACGTCAGTGCCAGGCCGTGTCGGTCTGTTGTGTCAACGCATCAACTCCAGCCTCGGGAAACATCTTGAGAGCACCGTTACTTCGGAGAGAGAGAGAGAGAGAGAGAGAGACTGCCGTAGTTGTTGTTCTAAATTGAAAAACAGATGATTAGGACCAGTGGAAGGACGAGAAAAATGGAGAGAGAGAGAAAGAGAGAGCAGTTTTTATGGCAATTTAAAAACAAGAGTTAGCGAGAATCCAAGAGGTATCTAGCCCTACAGTAGGTTAGGTTAGGTTAGGTTAGAATGTATTTGTTACCATAGATATGAACTGACATACACGAAACCAAACTCTCTCGATAACAAGCAGATATACATAAAAAAAAACAGCCAAATAGGTATACCATTACGACAATTTCAAATCGACCACTGTCTAGCTTAGGTCAAGCTGGGTTAGGATGTAATCGTTAACAAAGATATGAAATGACGTAAAACAAAACAAAACTCTCTTGATGAAAAGCAGATATACATAAAAAAAAAATGGCCAAAATGGTATACTATTATGACAAATGTAGTATCAACCACTAGCTAGGTAAGGTTACATTGGGTTAGGATGTATTTGTTAACACAGATATGAAATGGTATATGCACAAAACCAAACTCTCTTGATGACAAGCACATACGAGTATACATGAAAAAATAGCCAAACTGGTATAATGTTACTACAAGTGTAAAAGCCAAGTTTGTATACTATTACGACAAGTGTCAAACAGCCAAAATGGTATACTATTACAACACGTGTCAAACATCCAAACTGGTATACTATTACAATAAGTGTCAAACATCCAAATTTTGGTAAACTATTACGACAAGTGTCAAACATACAAACTGGTATACTATTATGACAATTTTCAAACATCCATATCGGTATACTACTACAAGTGTCAAAGAGCCAAATTGGTATACTATTATGACATGTGTCAAACATGGTATACTATTACAACAAGTGTCAAGCAGCCACACTGGTATACTATTACAAGTGTCAAACAGCCAAACTGGTATAATGTTACGACACGTGTCAAGCAGCCAAACTGGTATACAATTACGACAAGTGTCATGCAGCCAAATTGGTATACTATTACGACAAGTGTCAAACATCCAAACTGATATACTATTATGACAAGTGTCAAACAGCCAAATTGGTGTACTATCACAACAAGTGTCAAATATCCAAACTGGTAAACTATTGCAACAAGTGCTAAACATCCAAACTGGTATACTGTTACGACAAGTGTTAAACAGCCAAATTAGCATACTGCTACAATAGTAAATCACCATAGCTGGCATACTGTTACAAGTTTAAAACTGCCAAATTGGTATACTGCTGCGACACTCACCGGAAGAAACTGTAGGTGGAGCCGTCCTTCTTACACCCGTACTTGATCTTGGTCTGTTTAGCCAGATCCTCTGCGCTTTCGATGGGGGAATCCATCCTCTCGACAGTCAAGAAAGCAGCCAGGTTGGCCGTGTAAGATGAGATCATGATCAGCGTGAAGAACCACCAGATTCCGGCCACGATGCGGGTGGAGACAGCCCTGGTTCAGCCACGCAGCGGGTTACCATCGGCGTCATGGACGTGTCGTACACAGCGTTGAGACGTGTCGTGTCATGTACAGCAGCCGTGGATTTCACAGGGGTTTTTGTAGGTAGGTTACCGTTGATGGGCATCATTTTGGGATAAAAGGGTAGTGAGGGCAGCGGGAACGTGTCGTAGACGTGTTGTGTTATGTTGCATAGCGTCGTGTCATGTAAGGTAGCCATGGTTTTCACAGGGATTTTGTAGTTTGGTCAAGGTTCATGTTTACCATTTTGGGGGAGAAGGGTAAAGATGAAAGCAGGAATAGGAGAGAGGGGGAGGACGGGGAGGGGGAATTGAAAAAATACATTAGTACGGAGCATAATTCAATCCCTCTTAACGTAATAATTTAATGAACTGACATTTCTTGAATTTAAGTGAATTAAATTTATGTCGGCAATCCAAATATATATGAAAGTAATTTTACAACAATAAATAGCCATTTCCATTTCCGATGACTATGAGATCAGGATAAGGGGCAAATGAATACTCTTGACCAAAAAAAAAATTAAAAAACTAAAAACAAAAGTAAAATGATAGCCAAATCATTCAAGGCAAATCGTGAGTCCAAACAAAATGAAAGAGAAATTAGGGAAAATGAAAATGAGAAAGAATATAAGAAATCAATCTGAGTATGTTTTCTTCCCAAACTCTAGAGAATACTGAAGGGTAATTGTTGGTGCTTAGGTGAATTAGAACTAGCCTGATTGCATGTGTGTGTCTAGTCTGTAAACCCTAAACACAATATATATATATATATATATATATATATATATATATATATATATATATATATATATATATATATATATATATATATATATATATATATTATATATATATATATATAATATGTATGCATGCATATAAATATATATGTATATATATTATATAATAAATAAATATATATTTATATTATATATATATATATATAATATGCCATTTTCACTTGTAAAGGATGGCATCAGAAAATATAAGATAATGTCAGTCACTTCCACATTCACTCTTGAACAGCTAAAGGAATATAAACCAACAACAAAGATCATCAGCATCATATCAGTAACTCTACACTGCACCACTCACCTTTCCCCTTGCACACAATCTGCACTTCACAATGTGTCATATTCTATCAGTGGTGAGATCCATTTGAAATATCCTAACCCTTCTTTTACATCAAAAGTGGAGCACCTGATGTTTGCAGATAATACTGTAAACTGGTAATGGTGAAGAAATGTAGATACATTGGTGAAAGTTATTGCATGTTAGAAAGTTGTTTCTTAAGGCCTAAGTTATGTATTCTGTGTTACTGTATTTGTTAATAACTCAATCAGGAGGTTGATGTTTGCAGATAGTACCGTTAACTGGTAACAGTGAAGAAAGGTAGCTAGATTGGCGAAAGCTTACATGTGAAGAAAGTTGAAGGCTAAGAGTCTGTGGAAGGAGATTATTGTTTCTTATATGGCCAAAGTTATATTCGGTGTGTCGATAATACTGTCGACTGGTAACAGTGAAGAAAGGTAGCTAGACTGGTGAAAGCGCTTAATTGTGAAGAGAGTTGAAAGTTAAGATTCTGAGGAAGGAGACCCGTATTAATATCACAATCAGGGTGTTGATGTTTGCAGATACTGCTGTCAACTGGCAACAGTGAAGAAAGGTAGCTAGATTGGTGAAAACTATTATATGTTTAGAAAGTTGAAGGCTAAGAGTCTGCGGAAGACGACAAGTGTTTCTTATGGCCAAAGTTATATTATGTGCTTCTGTTTCTGTCTTGTTAATAACTCAATCAAGTGGTTGATATTTTCAGATAATACTGTCAACTGGTAACAGTGAAGAAAGATAGATAGATTGGTGAAAGCTCTTGCATGTTTAGAAAGCTGAAAGAGTCTTTGGAAGAAGACAAGTGTTTCTTAAAGCCTAAGTCTGTCCTGTGTTACTGTCTCTGTTAATAACTCAATCAGGTGGTTGATAACACTGATACCAAGGACTGGTTACATACCTGCCAAAAATTGCCCAAAATTTCAATGTTGAAAAGAAAATTTAACAAAAATTCACTTTTCTGTGACGAGTTTGAAACTGACTGACCGCGTCCGATTGGTGAAAGATAAACAATTTAAGGTTGCATAAGTAAATCATTAGTTTCTTTAAATAACCAAATAAATTATTACCCAGTTTCGGTCATGGAATAAAATTAATTATATATATATATATATATATATATATATATATATATATATATATATATATATATATATATATATATATATATATATATATATATATATATAAATATATAATAATGTAAATATATATATATATATATATATATATATATATATATATATATATATATATATATATATAGAGAGAGAGAGAGAGAGAGAGAGAGAGAGAGAGAGAGAGAGAGAGAGAGAGAGAGAGAGAGATGAGCAGGTAATGTCAATGACCCAGACACCTGCTGTATATATAAACATATACATATATATAACATACATACATATATATATATATATATATATATATATACATACATATATACATATATATATATATATATATATATATATAGATATAGAGAGAGAGAGAGAGAGAGAGAGAGAGAGAGAGAGAGAGAAAGGTCCCTGAACCAGCCACTCTATATATACTCAATGAACGGGAATCGAATTTACGAAAACAAACCCCAATAAAAATTGCAAAAAATAATTCAACACGTGATTTTGGGAATTCCGGGCCACGCCGTGCCCCCTTATGGCGGAACGGGGGGCGGCTGGGGGGGGAGGTATTATACGTACAAGGAGTTCAAAGGTACGCCCAGGTACTCGGTGGTACGGGCATTTGCCACATGGGACGTTAGTGGGCCTCACGGGCATTACCGGGCCAGCGACGACGGAGCGAGTTCACGACGACGGCGTTCGGTCACTTCTGGGGTGTCTTGTTTTCCATTGCTTTTTGGAATTAAGTATACGTGTGTATGTATGTATGTATATACATACATACATATATATACATACATACATATATATATATATATATATATATATATATATATATATATATATATATATATACATATATATATATATATATATATATATATATATATATATATATATAAACATAAATTATCTTCTGTAACGAAGACTTGTTTATTGCTGTAAATAAATCGTCTTATTTCTCTATTTTCATATGTTATTATTTACAGTATTTTTACCAGAAATATTTATACGTCATTACAAATTATCATTAGGATTAACTGTCGCCACGTTTCACATTTCCGTACAGTGTATAATGATTCCATTTACAGTGAACAAGATATTATCATGGTACATTATACATTTACTTTTACTAAATAGTTTCTGCATCATCATCATCATTATTATTATTATTATTATTATTATTATTATTATTATTATTATTATTATTATTATTATTATTATTATTATTCAGGAGACCAACCCTATCCATACGGAAAAAGGTCGCAGAAGTTCAAGTAACTATGATAGCGAAGGTTCTCTGTTATATAACAACGTTTTATAACGGAAAGATTATGGTGAATTGAATATAGAATTATGAAAAAAGCCAAAGACTTGGACCTATGAGGCCATACAGGGCTGAAACGCAAACTGACAGTAAGAAGGTTTGAAAGGTGTAACAGGAGGAAAACTTCTCAGTTGCACAATGAATCAATAGTTAGGAGAGGGTGGAAAGTAAGACGGAAGAAAGAGAATATGAAAGGGGATACAGTAAAAGGAACGAAAGGGGTTGCAACTAGGGGCCGAAGGGATTCTGCGAAGAACCTTAGGTAATGCCTACAGTGCAACGCGTAAGGTGCACTGACAGCATTATACCTTCCTACGGGGGCTCAAGTGTTTATATTCGAATACGATTAAGGGTTTCATAAGATAATAAATAAGGGAATAAACATATAAATTAATTAATAAATATATAAATAGTCCTTCCTTGGTATCAGCATATCAGACTGCCATCTAACAACCCGTGTGCATTTTCCTGAGATGTAACCGAGTACCGGAACCTTTCCCTGAAAAAAGTGGGATGCCATATCTTATAAACTAACCATAGAATTTTCTTGAAAATAATCTCATTATGTTTCACACACCCAAATTACTATAAAAGTACCAGTCTAATTTAACCTAACCCAACCTAATCTAACCCAACCTAACCTAATCTGGCCTAACCTAACCCAACCTAATAGCAAGAAAACCAAGCCTGGGCTTAAAAACTATGGAATTTTCTTGAAAATAATCTCATTAACACACCCAAATTACTATAAAAGTACCAGTCTAATTTAACCTAACCCAACCTAATCTAACCCAACCTAATCTAACCTAACCTAACCTAACCTAACCTACGGGCATAGCAAGAAAACCAGGCCTGGTGCAATGCTAGCATACATCTCAGGAATTTGCAACCCATGTCCCTAAGATTTGTCTTTGCATGTTTCCTAAAGACATTAAATGGAAAATAATAAAAACAAATATTAGTGAGAGATATAAATGCATGTATCAAAGAGGGATAAACAGGAAAATACCAAATGACAACGGATAGAAAAATAAAAACGGGGGCGGGTGGGATAAAATTCACCAAAAAAATCATCTTGAATTCATAGTTATACAAGATATTATTCATCTTCCATCTTCATCGTAAACGTCACATTGAGTCAGATGCAAACGACGTACATAAAAGCACAAGTGCGCTGACGTCATCAGATGACAAAGTGAATTTGACTTCCAAAATAAGATACATCATACAGAACGGGTGTGTTTTTTACTTACCAGCTGCGGGGTTTAATGACAAACGTCGCATGCATCAACCAAAACACATAAAAACAAACATGCTGGTGGACTCTGCCATGCGATTAATTAGTATAGTACCTTCTCTCAAATGTAATCTACATTCTGTAATTCTTATTTCCTCGCTCTGTCAAATGAGAATAAATATATATATACATTTAGACAAACGTAAGTGAAACCCACAATGAGAAAAAAGTTCTAGTACTTCATCTCGAATCTTTGTGTCTTATTTCTTTTTTATTCTGCCAGACTTCACTCAGAATGTCAAAGTCAGCGAAATAGCCAGTGAAATCAGATTAGCGTTATGGCATATTTCCCCCAACGGTCAGAGTGCAGTGAAGAGAAATAATTTAGTATGCGGTGTTTTGACAGAAAACGGTGGCTATTTGAACCTAGAAAGAAAACGGGCGCGTGGTTACCTCCTGTGCTTTCAAAAGAAGACATTGAAACTACATTATCATAATTATTATTATTATGAAACTACAACTGCATGGCAAAGAAAATGATGAGTCGGTTTCTGCCCTAAGACTACAATGCTGTTAAAACTCTCTTTTATGGACCGAAAATGGTACAAGACAACTACCGATATGGATCATACACAGTCTACGAGCTGCAAGTGGCAAAAATCTATGAGACGAATAGAGAGACACCGTATATAGATGCATAGCTAGACAGACCATCTAGCCATAGATTGATAGATAGATGAATAGAAAGACTATATCTAGTAATAGATGGAAAATAAATAGACTACATCTAGCCAAATGGAATCTATTAGACTATGAAAGATGGTCCACATATAGAGAAGCAAGCTGACCGTACATGTAATAGACTCTAGAAGACAAAGAGAGACGCTAGATAAATAACAACAGAATCTAATGTAACAGGGAAAGAGAGACAGAAAGGAGAAGGAGTGAGAGAGAGAGAGAGAGAGAGAGTGAGAGAAAGACTGGAGAGAAAGCAAGAGAAGAAGAAACTGGACGTGTCTCATCCTGTTGCCTTACTTGGGCGCAATATCTGAACCCTGCTGCATGAGAGAGCCAATGGTGAACCAGAATGCATTACTCAGACTGATGGTGTTCTCGAGTTCATCTGGGTCCTCTATACAGGGGTGCGGGTTGTCCCACTCATTTGGCGCTATCCTGCAACATACCCATGCCCAGCAGGTCAATATTGGTGGGAGGGAGGTCATTCGGAGAGGGAAGAGCAGGGGTTAGTGGGGTTGTGGAGACAGAGAGAGATGTGAAACACTTTCTAAAAGTGAGAGAGATAGATTAAATAGGCAGAGAAAGCACTAAGGAGTACTGCCTCTAAAAATGGGATGGATAGATAGATAGATGGGGGATGAATAGATAGATACTTTAAAAATCTCCAGGGGGTGGCTTATAATTCTCAAAAGGAAAAACTCACGTCATATGAAAACAATCTTGGTCTGTTGCTGAATGTTATTTCTCTAAGTCAAGGTTTGCTCCCATGCACACATAAGATTTACAAGACTTGGGGCCTAGGTACTGTCGTAATGTTGAGCACAAGGGAAATAACAGGCACTAACATAAAACTGGGTGGGACATTCTTACCACAAATGGAAACTTCATACCTATCTAAGCTCTTTTAAACAAACTTAAAAGAGCTAGGGATACCACCAGGTGAAAATGAACAGAAAATTGCCTGTCAAGCCTACGTTACATGCATATATGGAGCCTCGTGTTCAAAGGTGCGGCGACAGTTTTGCGAGTAAGGCTCCATTTCTCTGGGCGTAAAGACAGTGCACAGAATTACCTATAATACTGACACAACTTTAGCTAAAGTTACCATTACTCAGCTATTCATGATGAATGACAGCTTTGAGACTTGGGTCAACTATAAGATTAAGGGGTACCAAATGTATTCTTTTTGAAATTATCAAAAAAATCTTTAAAAGGCAGAATGAACTGTCTCCCTCTCAGGGCTTACAGAGCTTCACCTCACCATTTTTGAAGTGGTATTTAAAATCTATGTTTAGGATGAAAGAACAGATGTAAGTTGTTATAAAGAAAAATGGGAACAGCAAGAGTGAAATGACGGTGAAGTCGTGACATCAAGAACATGTTCTGTGCAGTGTGCAATGGTCTACGGACTATGGACCCTAGAATATACACTATAGGCCATGGACTATGATTATGTCTTATTAGCATGTAGCAGAAAAGATCAGCATATGGTATTTGCTACTGTATGAGGTGACTAATGTCATTTGCGTAATAATGAAAAATATCATAAAAACCAAATGTCCCAGAGACTTTCTAGCAATGAAGGAGGATGAAGTTGCCAGGTTTTTGGAGATGGGATGACAGAAATGAAAGCGAATCAAAAGCTGAATGTCAGTCAAAAGAAAGCAAAAGGTAAGTGGGAAACATATGGGAAACTAATTTCTTGAAGGGACTTTGTTATCCAAAGAGAATACATCCAAATACTCATTCCTTGCACCTGATACACACGCTTAGAGAACAGGTCTATCATCAGCTACATCATGAGAGCAAACCTTGATAACAAATCATAAACTTTCATCTAGGGCTGAGTTTGGCCTATCTATCTTACTCAATAAGGTTTTTCCCACAATGAACCCCTTATAGATTAGATGCCTGGCCTCTCCAGTGCTTGGTAAAGATAGTTTTCATCTCCATGACAGATTTTTCATGCACAACAGAGATATGGCAATGTCTGTAGATAACAAAAGAGCTTCGTTGGTAGCAGCTGGATCTACAGAATGCTTTCCAGAATGTTCTCTGATTACCATCCAAGACAACATGACTCAAAACTCAAAAGAATTATTGAAAATTCAGGAACAAGTCAAAGGAAATGGAGTTAAAAAATTCTGTAGGACATTACCAAAGTCAAGACTCTCTTGGATGGAATCATTTATACTCAGATCAAAAGATCGTGGATAAATATCTAAAAATATCTGAGGATAGTTCACCTTCTCCAGTTCTTTGCCTCTTCCATTTTCATACAAAAACTGAATGATAATCAGCAATGCAGAGCATTTAAGGTACCAAACACATTAAAAGAAAGAAAAGTTAGGATCAAGTAGGTTCAGAACTGCGGTTCATCTTGTTAGAAGCACTTTAAATCGCTTTATGTGCAGTCTTCACGGATGAAACGAGGTTGGGTCTCTTAACTGCCCATAGCTTCCTTTAAGAGCCCTCAATATTAAAATTGTTGTACCATAGCAGGGTTAATACAAAATTTAAAGCTTTGATTGAGACAACAGTGGTAATTCTATCAGTTTAGCTCGAATAAACTCCTATCCTTTAACTAAAGTAACTTGCATAGTTGATTTTACAGAATTGGCATAAAAATTTAACCCTTAACATAAGTGTCTTTAAGCAGTGTAAGAAATTCAAATATGTTACAACTTCACCAGATGGCTTTGGTAAATGTTATAAAATTAACATAAAATTTTAGCCTTTAACTAAAATAATCCAAAGTTTTTCTATATAGAAACTTTTATCTGGGCCCAGATGACTAATCACAGTTCTTTCTTACAGATGCTTGCAAAAGAACTACTGCATTAAAATAACTGTTGAGATGAGAGAAGAAACTTTCTGGAGTAAATCCTATCTTGACTTTAGCTTCAAGAATGAGAGTACAAATCCTACTACAGAGAGCATTCTGGCAGTAAGTTTGCGAGCCTTTGAAACTCCACTATAGGCTCTAGATGTATCAGAGTTAAAAAATTTATTCTCTACAGTATCTTGGGGAATGTGAGTGAGGGAATGAATAACCATCGTTCCTAGATCTGGACACCAGGGAACTCAAAGAGGGGATGCAGAGGAAATGACAACGAAAGTGAAAGTGAAAACAAAAAAACCAGGAAATCATTCATTTTGCCATTAACATCCTCTGTACGTCGCAGGCAGAGTCCCGTTAGATACCCATGGAGTACCTATTCCCATGAAACGGTACAGGACACTTCATCCAGGTACTCAGATCTTAATGGCAATGGGACAAGGATTTGGTAGAAAAATAAAGAAACATTATAGAATGAGGCAAACTTCACAAAGATACAGTACTGCGCTGAACAAAATGAACTGCAACCAAGATAGTGTCAGCAAGAATGGGGAGGTTCTCAAGGATCACAGTATTGTACCTTCGGCAGTTTGCCTCATGTCAGCTTTGCAAGATACATTCAGGAATCGGAGCAAAATCAAAGAAAAATGATGACTTTCTGCAAGGGAAAACAATCAGTGAGGTCCCATTCTTTACCGTATTGTGGGACACTGGAAATGACCACAACACTGCCACGGCCGAGCGGAGGTTTAGCCACTGATTTAGTTCCTTTAATCAAGAGCAAAGATAACACTGTACATATCTGGTAATAAGCCACCAGTTGCAAAAGCAAAGATAAATTTCATTTAAACTCTGGAATAACTGGCTGAAACTCCACTGGCCAAGTTTCATACAGGGTCACTGCAATGGCCTGGCTTGGTGCACACAGGAAAAAATTTGCAAAAATAAGAGTTCAAAACAGAATATTAACTTATGGTTACAAGAACTGAATAGATGCCATGAGGAAATGGACTAAACCCATCTGAAATACAAATAAATATAAACTGTGTTCTTTGGGGTCGTAAAAAATATACTTTACATTTCTTTTGAGAAGATAGAATGTTGCCCACAAGCAGGAACTTTTGCCAGACTGTTTCACAGGAACATAACATGAACAGGGAATACATCGAACTAATCGATTCTTCAAGCCACTGGAGGTTTGTGTGGGAGAGAAGAATGGGCTTAACCTGAATTTTTCAGTCTCTAGTTTCACCACATACAAGTGGGCAACCTTCACAATGTGCTTCAAAGGGATCGGATTAAGGACTCTAGCTATGGATAGGGGTGAATTCCAAGGAATAGGAATTGGATAGTGATAAAGCAAGATTAAAGGGTAACATGGGAAAACCATCAGCTGTGAATTACTATTCCAGACAATCTTACAATTGCCCTATAGCATTTTGGGTCACTCATGAACTCCTCTGTAGCAGGTCAAGAAGAATGTGCCACATTTAGTAAGTTAAACCTAAAACTATGGAAGCGTCACTGACTGTCTCTCGTTGTTTACAAATAAGTGTGGTCGCGATAAAATTATATGCCATTGCGGTCTCGAAAGGGATTTGTAAAAAGAATTTGATCTGGCAACTATCCACATGACAAAATCCTGCTTTAATCCAGGTACTAGGAAGGTGTCAATGGGCGTACACAAAAATTAATTGTCATAACAAGACCAGAAGGAAAAACAAAACCAAACGACCGAGCCATTCTGAGGAAATGCTATGTGCTCTGAACTCCCTACCTAGGGGCTATGTCTGCACCTTGACATAAAAATGTAGCAATAATAAACCAGAGGGAATTAATGAGGCTGAAGCAGTTTTCCAGTTCTTCTGGTTCTTCTATGCAGGGATACGGATTGTCCCATTCATCAGGAGCAGCTCTGGTGGCAAAATAATAGCAACGTTTCACTCCTCGTCCCCTCGCCGCACTCATACATTGGGTTCCACGTATGGAAAGTTTTGATCCTTTTGCTGCTCAGCAAGGTACCCATTCAACTTGGAAATGGTTACATTGGTTAGTCATTAGACAGGTAAGCTATTAAAATAAAGACAATGATATAACATCATGCTTACTATCTTACAGCTACTGAGTATCTTCAGACTTGACTATCGCATGGTTAGGACTAGAATGCTAACGAAGGAGGAACTACAAGTTATGGCCACAGTTTCAGCATTGGACACTAGTTTTCCTTTTCGCAGAGTTCATGGCCATCTTCTGCTGATGGAGACATTCTCCCCATTTTACAGAAGCACATCTTCTCCTTGTGCATCAATCTGATGACCTGTTTCCACTCATTTCTGATTTTTGTTTAAATCAAACTCTGACAAAAATATTCTTGACTTTCTTATTGGCATAGCAGATGCACACACTTCATTAACTAGGACCAAAGCCGCTCTGACAACTGTGAAAATTTTACTCAGTTTTTGGCACTAAGGACTCTTTCCTTTTTTGCTTTGGACCTTTGACATAATATGTTTCTTGTAAGAGCACAAAGCAGCGTCCACAAACTGGAAAATACCGATCAGGATCTCTTTCAAGACCATCACAAATCTTGTTATTTTTTGTCACAAGTTTAATCGTTGTCCATTGCTTCTTTCTCAGCCAGTTTCAAAAGTATTAGCCATTACTCGAGGTTCTAAACACCCGTCAACTAAGAACTAAACAAAAAGAAATCTGGAACACTAAAATGCAACTAAAGCTAGAAAAATTCCTCAGACAGACTGATATTAAGTCGTATTAAAAATAAAAATCACCCTAAAATACAAATAATCTGAAAGAAATAAAAAGAGATTACAGAAAAAGAACCTACACACAGTGCCATGTTACTTAGTGGTTTTAGGCCTCAGATTCTCAGGTGTTCAGAGCACTGATGGGGAGTTGAGCGCAAAAGTGAAAATACTTCGCAATCTCATGCAATTTATGCAGATTTCCAAATAATTATTCTGAAACACAACTTGGCAGTTATTTTGTTTGTTCTATTTATAACTGACCACGAAATATTGAGTGGAAATTTGAAAAAAGTTAAACAACTCTTTATATACTGTAGCTACATGAGCCAGATACAATTACACATAACTGTCTTTATGGTTGACAGCACTAAACAAAACTGCTTTACTTTCAGACTTTATCAGCTGATCTTAAATTCTATATCAACTTATTAGTTTTAGCTTCTACAGTCTCTAAATTCAGTGGGAAGATCTAGAAAGGAAAAATATGTCTCAAGGCAATGAACATCAGGGAATCTGGGCTGAGAGGCTTATAGTTTTAACAAGAGACCTAGTCCAGCTGTGTCTGTCGCAGAGTCTTCGTATCAAACAACTTGCTGCTATTTCAGAGTTGAAAAACTAAATCAAGTGACCAAGAGTCTCTAATACTACATCAGTATTGAATTTCTTATAGACATATTGAACTTTGTAACTTCAAAACTATTCAGAGGCTTGCAAAACTGAAAATTAGAATTTTAAAGTTTTCATTTATTTCCTATACAAAGAATATCTTTTTCTTGACCCTACATTAAACAGGCCTTATGTCAGCATGGGCTCTTCTTCCCATAGTTCCTCAGGGCTATTCTAAGATGTGGACAGAACCTTTCAGATGACTAGCACAGCTGAACATTCCCTCACTGGACATGCTGATTTAATTTTAAGAAACCCACCAAAAGCTTGTTATAGAATTCAGCAAAATCTTTTCTGAGCAAGACTGCAGGAAGGTTAAGAGCACCCCCACACTTGGACTGATTTTGCAAAGTGTAGGTAACATTGAAGTATTCCACCATTTTACACTGAAAGTATACTGTACTGTATGCTGTTCTACGCAAGCTCGAGGTGAATTTCTGCCATCATTAAGAGAACACAGGTCAAGGAAGTTTATTTCTGGCAGCTGGAACCCTGCCTACTTTGGTGCAATGTCGCCTCCCTGGCACAAGAAGGTTCCGATAATAAACCACAGACAGTTGAGTAAAGTAAAGCTGTTCTCTAACTCTTCCGGTTCCTCGATGCACGGGTAAGGGTTATCCCACTCTTCTGGCACCATCCTGTGTTAGACGTTAGGTTAACCCATAAGACCACAGTTGGAAAAATCAATTTCTATATCTCAGTCATTGGTCTCGTCACCTTTTGCTTTCCATTCACTCTTCACATGAGCTGACCTAGCTTAGTCTATATCAAATGCTTATCCTACACATTTTACCTGTCCGTAAATCCCTCTCAAAAGCGTCCAAAATATTCACTCCTACAAAATATTTATTTGTCTCTAGTCTACATTAAATTTAATCAGCACATCCCTACCATGAGATTCCAAAATGTTTATTCTGATCCTGAAAAATTGGATGGCATAAGAGAAATACAACAGCAGTCACCGCCACATTCATCATCAACAGCTGCTTCACATAAGCACATCTGTCATCACGTTAAGTACTTTTACCATCATGGCAACTTCAACATGAACGTTCATCACCCAAACTCAAGGAGCCTTGGACTGTTACCTGAGATAATCTTGAAATCTTGTGCCATAATACTAACAAGATGATTTTGCAGTCCTGTACAACATCCCTAAAGACAGTCTTACAGACTTGTTCACTGATCCTTGAGGGTTAATTTAGTACTTCTTTCTGCTAAACTATCAACTGGTCATTACCCAGTGAGCATGAAATGTTTGGTTCTGTCAAACTTCAGAGTCTCTTTATGGCACTATCCCAAAATATATACTGCTGGGAACTTCAGTGCTGTTCCCCTTTTATTTGGCACCAGTGTCCTACCAGGAACAATTTTTACCAGTGTTGTTATGAATTTCATATCCTATAATAACATTATTGCCCCAGTGTCCAATCAGAATACCCCTCTACCATTACCTGACCATGGCACTATTATACCAATGTTCTTTTTTGCATTCATGATCAGTTAGAATATTATTTTGCTATTACTCTGTAATGACTCCATCATACACCTTTCAACAAATGCTCACTTGTTGTACCACTGTACTAATACCCAACTAAGATACATCTTCATTAGAAAACTTTAATCCCATTACAGCATCAAGAAACCTTACATGCAACTGGCAACATAAGAAAAAGTAATCATTTACAAATCTAACCCCCACATCAATCTCACAGTGGCTTTCCACAATTCCCTTGTGTTGAGTCATTCTTGATTCACTTAAAAAGTAGCTTTTTATGCTCATTCAGTCTTGAATCACTCGCACTCACCCATGCTGTCTATTTATACTCATTCAGTCTTGAATCACTCACACTCGCCCATGCTGTCTATAGTCATTCTTTTTTGCATCAGCGTCAATTTTATCAGAACAAGTATTGACAAAGAACTAGAAGACATTACTTACCCGAGACTCATCACGGTTCGGAGGAAATAATGCCACCGCCAACTTTACGCGAGCAGCGAAGCCATTCGAAAAATTTATCCAAATTCGCTTCCCAAAATCGTGTCTGCTAAAAACAGCTTTATGGAAATTATTACCTGGGCCTTCTTCATTTCTGGGGAACTGCCGATAAGTTCCTCTGTGATTGCGATCTCGTTCGAGAATAGCTGTAACTTGACCTGCCTACAAATATGCGTGCGAATTGTATCGATTCTCTAGCTCAATATATTTGATGTGTTATTTCTTATATTTTCTATCGCTTTAGGATACGTGTAGACACCGGACTGTGATTTGAAATAGAAAGTAACTTAAATGAAGGCTTGTTTTGTAATTTAATTTCTTAATTGTATTCCATGAGGAAAAGTCCACAGAAAACAGTTACCTTTCAACACTTAACTGACAACAAAGTATACAATATCTATTTCATATTGCATGATGGCAAGTCCCACTAATTTTGCAAAGTAATGGGCACTTGTGAAATTGCCCTACGGCATCTACTTGCAGAGAACTTGCAGCTTATTATCCAAGAACAAAATCCACAGATAAATAAATTCTTAACTTACAAAAACAAGCTATAGTATATCTAGAAATATTTGGAAGGTCCACCCACTCCTAAAGTCAGCATAATACCTGTTAAAAAATAAAGGCAAACAAATTTGTTATGACATCTCATAAGGTAAAATAGAAATGATCTCCATCCCTGAAGTGCTATTACCACTGATGCCAGTGTTGACCTCTGCAGTACTGGGGCAGAAATAAAATCAACAATTAGAAATCATGTCGTTTCGGTCATTTCATTGACCTAAGAACTCCATCCAGTTTCTTTGGGGTATCCTGCAAAGGAAAAAACAGGAGTGATATTTGTTGACATCATACTGCCACAGGTCTCTGAAGGATAAAAGTCAAGTAGAATTAACTTGAGAGGTGACAGCGGTGTAACTCATTCCTGAACCAGGAATCCTTCGAATGCTTAGTGTAATGGAAAGCTAACCTTGCCAAGATGAAGAGAAGAACAGACACCCCTAAGTACGCAGTGGCCATGTAGATCCAGACGTCTCCAGAGAAGGGAGAAGTGAAAGAGAAGAGGTTGGGTGGCTTCTTTTGGGCTTTCTTGTAGATGATACTGATACCTGAAAAGAAACAGAAAACGGACTGGTTAGACGACCAAAAGAGAACAATAACTGAAAATGGGGAGGTCAAATAACAAGAAATGGTGTGAGGAGGGTCATGAAAGGAATCGCATAACTGGAGGAACAGGATTCAGGTCAGACAAATACTTGCAAAAGGACAGAAAATGGGTTGGTCAGAGACTTGGGGCAGACCAGAAAACTGGCTGGGCTTATAACTGGAAGAGGACAGAGGGCAGGTCAGACAGGCACATGGAAAGAGGCAAGAAACAGGTTTCCAAGGTTAGGTACTTGGAGAGACCAATAAGACAGGTGGCCAGGACCTGAGCAAGATTTGAATGATGTCATCTCTCCAAAACAAGATTTTAGTAATTGAGCAACCAAAATGTATTGGAAGTTAGTGACATAAGAAAAACACAATTTAGGCACCAGTGAATGAAACTGCACAATTAGGAAATCATCAGATATCAAATTTTGAATGTTTGAATTGGTATCTCAAAACTTCATGCAAAAGTATTTTAATCATACTTGTCAGATATTTTGCTCTCTGTATTCACCTACCCAAGTTCATGAAAGGCATGCTGAAGTCAACAGCCTCCTCTCTCTCGTATGTTATGGTGAAATCGACAATACCCAGATCAGCTTTCTGTAAAAAAGGGAAAATAGTAATTGCAACATAGGCTATACAGCTTCTGAAGTGTAAAGCTGGGCTTACAGTGATCTTTTTATCAAAGAAATGGTATAGATACCTCAGCAACTTCACTCTGTCAGACCAGATCTTTCAATATTTGAGTGGAAAATCCAGAAATTATCGTACACACTACCATCTGGGAATATATCAACTCTAGATATGACAATGCCAAGAGCAACAAAGAAATGAAGTATCGTGAAAGACCAAAAGAGTTACCCACATGATCAAGGAGTTCTCTGATGATGCCATTCCATTCTCCAGTCGTACGGTCTTTGCTGCCGTAGTTTTTGTCACCCACTTCGTGGAAGGTGTAGTTGAACCCTCGGATTTTAGCAATCTCATCAATCAGATCGATGCAGAAACCTTCGTAACGGTCGTTGCCCTTCAGTCGCTCTGGGTTCTCCTTTAGCATTGCATAAGGGGAGGTCTGAAAATACCAATGGCATTAGGTTTGTTCCATGGAAATAAAATCAGACAAACAGACCTACACAGATAGAATATATTCTTTCTTTGTTTCCCTTCTTTGGAAAACAGTGTCAAGACAACAGGATGTGGGTCTGCACATACCCTCATGGATAGTGATACCAGTCATGCCATTTTTTTTTTTTTTTTAGTTATGGGCTGCAAACAGCCATTTAGCTAATCGTAACTGCTGTCATTACTAATTAATTTCAAAAGTCAGCATCTGAACTCTGTGAAGGTACAAATTTGATTGGACCAGCTTTGCAAAAGATTGCTATAAGTGGTAAGGGCAAAGATGACATAACCAGCAATTTGATTTTTTCAAAGCAATGTGATTCAGTGTATGTGGAACTTTGAGGAGGTGACATGTTTACAAGTGTGCAATGGGACGTTTTTGTCAAGATTTACATCAGCCCATCAGAAGGAGGCCTGATGCAAACAAAGTAATGCTTGCCTGTGTTGCTACAGAGTAGGAATGAAGCTGTTTAGGTACACATGTGGAGAAGCTATTTAGGTACACATGTGGAGAAGGGGCGATTCCTGAGTAATGTACTGAATGTAGATGATAAGTGTGTGGAATGAAGTTGTCTGAATGGCTGAGAAGAGAACCTGTGAAGGTTTTCACATAATGTATACTCACAGTAACAGTTGCTTTGTATGCATGTAGAGTATGTAAGGAAATGTTTGTGGCCATAAAATGTCAATAGGGATGTTCATGTAAACAAAAAAGGAATCAAAGATGTTGTTCATGTAAAGTGTAGGGTATGTATTATGACAGATATAGCAGCTGGTAACCATGTCCTATATCATAAGTTCAGAGAGACAAGATTATCAACACAAAGCATTTGAGGTGTTACCAACAAGAGCTTCTCAGACTTCCCCAAGTATCAGAAATCTAGTCTCACCTACTGGAAGCTATGGAAACTCAGAGAATCTGAAATCTTATTCGCATTATCTATGGAAAAAGTATCTAAAGTCTTACTCACCAGAGCTATGGAAACTCTGAGGGTCTTATTATGCAGATTCGTCTCTACGGTTTCAACGGCTTCTGCCCAAGACCGCGTGTAGTTGGCACCTCCTACTTGGGTCCAGGTGCCCACCTGGAAAAAAGGTAGCAGCAGACATTACATCTTGCATCCTTGATGATCAGATAGTTAGGGCAAATGGGACACAAAAAGTGTAAGATATAATTCCCTCTGAAAACTGACGATTCAGGCTACGTAGCTGAGTAGCTCTCAAGAACTTGAAAGTGAATGGCCCTATTTGTATATATTTTTGGGTCTTTATTACGCCTGACAAAGTGGCAGTCTTTTGAAGTCCCTGGTACTATGTCTTTAAAGATGCTGGGCCTGTATGACATCTATGCATGATGTCATAAATTTGCTTACCTTCTTCAGGCCTTCTTTAACATCCACTTCGAGGATGTCCAACTGAAAGTCGGACCTGAACCCTTCTGTGTTGAACTTGATGAGACCCGTCAGCCCATCCAGTCTGTCGTAGTAGGGATATCTGGACATGTTGGCATAGGGGCTGGAAGGCCGGGGTCCAACTCCATACGGCCTGGAACTATACTGTGTTGGAGGAAGAAAGAAAAATAAAAGCAATGAATTTTTTCGGTTTTTGGAGCTGAATAGAGGACAGACTCACTCAAAGTTTCTCATGAAACTAGATAGAATCATTCAAGTTTCTCATGAAACTAGATAGAAGCATTCAGTTTCTCATGAAACTTGATAGAATCATTCAAATTTTATCATGAAACTTGACAATCTTGATAAAACCCGACTTTTGAAGTAAAGCAAGTTGAGTTGTACAAGGAATAGACATAACATTCAAGCAATGAATGTATATGACAATTTGAGACCAAATAGACCAACAAAGATTCATAAGTTTCTGACAGTTATGGTGTAAAGAAAAATAAGGCTAATAACTGACAATTTCAGACCTGGAGGAAAAACTGAAATTGGAATAATAAAAGGTTCCTGGTATTAGAAGACAAAATGCAAACAGAAAAACATTTTCAGACTTCAGAGAGCAAGATGAAAGCACTGATTCATGAAAAATCTAGCGTTCAGAAAACAAATGACAGAAACCCAAATATTTCCAATTTTATAAAGAAATATATGAGGTGGAAACCTTAAGCTTTGCCTACATATTCTAAGTTAAAAAATAAGATGAAAGATAGAAACTACTAGAACTCCTATCATTCTGAGACACAAAGGGAGACAGAAATATTGAAATTTTCGACAACATTAAAATTTCTGAAAATCATGAGGTAATTTTAGGGCGAAAAGTAAAAAAAATTAATAAATACCCATTTCATATAGTTGATGAGGGAGTTGCCATGCTTCCAAGTTTGGTCACTTTCACAGAAGAGTTCGTTGTTGATCTCAATGTCACTGGAGGAGTCCAGATCATCGAGGGCCTTGGCAAAGACGTGGACGGCGTCGTACATTAGAGCTGCTTCCGTCTATGAAGATGAAGAAGAAGAAGAAGATGATAATGCAGTTAAGTTTGATCGCCCTGCAGGAAAGCGAGTCAGAATACTGTATATAAACAAAGATTCCATCCATATGAAAGTCTCTGTCTTTCTGTCTGACCTGCCTTGAGTTATGAGAAAATCTGGGGATAGACACCACCCTCCTTGCAAACGAGTTACGTCCCTGACACATTTTCCCGAGATGTAACCGAGTACTAAGACCTTTCCTTGAAAAAAGCGGGACTTTCTTGAAAATAATCTCATTACACTTCCCACACCCAAATTACTCTGAAGGGACTAACCTAACCTAACCTAACCTGGGGCATGGCAAAAATACCGGGGCTGGTGCAATACTACATTAGCATATATCTCAGGAATTTGCGTCCCGGACGGCTGTTTGTATGCTGAATTGTTTGTAAGTTGATTACTGTACTCTTCATGCCTATTTAATTACAGTGTGATATAAAATCAATACAGTACTGTACGTTTTTCCTTCCTAAAACACAATACACTGTACATACAGTACTTACATACAGAATATGGGCGCAAAACAAAATTTGAACTTACGGGTGGCAAAGGGGAGCACTCTAGACACAATTTTAATTTGTGATCCTGTTTGTTTGTATCTCTGAATGTTTGTAAGTTGAATGTTCGTAAGTTGAAAGTTCGTAAGTAGGGTAGTATCTATATATCCCAAAACTTCAATTCATTCTAAAATGTTCCAGGTTCCTTGCTCACCGTTATGTGGCGAAGGTGTAGAGGAAGACTTCTTCCATGCCTCAGCTCTCCATTGACCCAACTGTCAACAAACTGCTGCACTTGAGCGTCCTTTGGACTGATGAGTTGAATGCTCGTGATGTTCGTGCTGCTGTAGCGGAAGTCCTCGATGTCAATCAAGTTGAAGTCCTGGGAACAAAGACAGATATAGATGTCAATCACATCCAAACCCTTGGGACAAAGTTAGATGGATAGCTGACAAGTTGAGTTTCTGGGAAAAGGTTCAGACACATGTCAGTCAAGTTGTAGCTATAAGGATGAGGTCAAATAGATATATACAATTAAGTTTGACAATAGTCCTATATATATATAGTATATATATATATATATATATATATATATATATATATATATATATATATATATATATATATATATATATATATATATATAAATATACTGTATATTTATATATCAGTCAAACTGAAGTCCATGGAACAAGGTCATAAAGAAGTAAATCAAGATGGATTTGAGGGAACAAGGTCCAATAAACATCAATAAACTTCAAGTTTCAAGCTGAAACAGGAACAAGGGATGTGTAAATAAATGAGCTAAACATACGATTCTGGAACAGAACCAGGGAGAGAGTACCGAAGATTGTCTAACCTGTATGTAAATGAATTATACTGATGCACTGATTGAATCACTGAAGAAAATCACCTGTATTTCTTGAATTTAAAGTCTTTCCTGTTGACAGAAGCAGGATATCATACAATAAAAAAGCTTTGATTTTCAATTACCACTCTCTTCACGCAAGGCTATGCCCTCAAAATGCCTTACAGATGTACTTAGTGTACTCATAAACACTGCCCTAAAATGGAAGACTGCAGTATCTGCAAAAATACAAAACACAGAAAAATGATAGATACAGCAGTTTTCCCTTTCCTTACAACTGATTTTGCAAACACTGCAAAATGGGACCCCCTAACCAAAGCATTGAAGAATCATTCTGAAACAGCAGGAACTTGTATATTAATGTCTCACGAGCCAAACAGGTGGCACATCTCAATTTCGAAAATTTTGCAGATACTGCAGTTTTCCATTTTAGAGCAGAACAGCTTTCCATACTCACCAAGGATGTGATGAAGTAGTTGTAGTAGTCAGTCATGAGACCTATCTGGGCAGCCTGCTTCAGCACGGTGAAAATGGTCTCTTGGGCCACGTCCAGAAGGATGCAAGTCTCTCCACTCCGTTTGATGCTCTTCAGCAGTGGCCTGTCGAAATGGACAAATGAATGCATGATTGCCAAAGAAGACTATTCGTCAGTATAAGAAGAATACTCCTGAGTATACTTGGTTAGGAGAATTGAATTGAATTGAATATAGAATTTAGGCGAAAGGCCAAGCCCTGGTCATTCAGTGCTGAAAGGGAAATTGACAGTAAAAGGTCTGAAAGGCGTAACAGGAGGAAAACTTCGTAGTTGCACTATGATTCAATTGTTAGCAGAGGGTGGAAAGTAAAATGGAAGAAAAAGAATATGAAAGGAGGTACTGTAAAAGGAAGAACCTTGAGTAATAACTACAGTGCACCGCATAAGGTGCACTGACGGGCCTACCCCCTTACGGGAAACAAATAAATGGCGATTTACTTCCATTATTAGACAACCCTGAACTCATGTTCAAAGTCTGGTGTTTTTCTAGGTTAAGAGCTAAGTACCGGAGTCCTTGTGACACCTTGATTGTGGGTGAAATAACATCTTGATGTCCTTGAAGAAGTTCAAGCGAAAATGCAACGCATTGCTACCCTAATACAATTCAACTTGCATTTTAGTATTTTACTTACATTTTTATTTATTTGTTAACTTGTTAATTTACTTGTTTTTATAATAACTGATCTCTTTTTTCTGTATTTCCCACTTTTAGTTTTCTGTTAGTTCTTTCGAATGAACACCATAATATTCTCTGGAATCTTGAATTTCAAGTCAGTGGCCCCTTTGGTGGGACAGGGCTCATCTTCTGAACAACAAGAACAATAATAATAATAATAATAATAATAATAATAATAATAATAATAATAATAATAATAATAATAATAATAATAATAATAATTGACTAGAACAGGTTTGAAAAACATTGGCAAATGGCTGAAGCGTAAGAGAGCTTACCTGTAGTCTCCATCTGAATTCAGCTGCCTGATGGTGATGCTGAAAGCTTTCTCCTGCAGGAGAGACTGAAGGCGCACTAGACCATCGTTGCTGTCATACAGGATGACGAAGTTCTTCCACTGGAGCTGCATGAGAATGTCGCGGTAGGCCTACGTCATTCAAAACAGAGAAGAGTTAAAGAGATGGTCCCAGTCTTGTAAAATTGTTCAAGCAAAGATGCAATGGCATTACTACCCTAATACAATCCTCATTGCATTCTAATCATTTACTTACATTTTTTATATTTATTTATTGATTTGTTGGGTTTTTTTCTTTTTTAATAAGTGATTATCTTCTTTCTGTATTTCCCATTACATTCTGTTACTTCTTTCTAGTGAACCCCCATATTCTTTGGAAGCGTGAATTTCAAATCAATGGTCCCTGTGGTGGTCTTGTTCCATGTGAATAGTGTTCATCTTCTCAATAATAATAATAATAATAATAATAATAATAATAATAATAATAATAATAATAATAATAAGGAAAAGGTCAATATTACACATGTTTGGTTAGGGAAAAGCCGAGATAAATGACGATTCTCTGGCTGAAGTAAAGGTGTACAAAATGACACCCTTCTGGTTATAAGTAGGAAAACAAAATGGCACTTGTTTGTTTGGGGGAAAGGTTAAGAAAATGTCCTCTGTCTGGTTGAAGTAAACGCAAGCAAAATGGTACTTCTTTGGTTAAAGAAATTGAAAATGAAATGGGCTCCTATGGATAGGGAAAATATAATCAACTGGTACTTTTTTTGGGTAAAGGTTGACAAAATGGCATCTCTTCTTATTACTAAACAAAATGGAGTTTCTTCAGTGAGAGAGAAGGCAAATTAATGACACCTTACAGGGTAAATATAGGGAAACAAAATGTCACTTCTTTGTTCAGCAAAAACTTGGACAAAATGGCGTCGCTGACTGAGGAAAAACTAAACAAAATGGCGTTTCTTAGGTAGGGTAAGGTGAACAAAATGGCAGCTCTGGACCAAAATGACTCACTTGTGGTGCACATACCTGCATTTATATGTATATGAACGCCAGCAATTTAAACGAATATGTACACTCCTATATACTACTGTAGTACACTTAGTGAAGAAAAATTGCAGAACCCAACAAATGACTGATGAGTGATTTTGTAATATAGAAGAAAGCTGAGCCTGAATGCAAACATACATTCATATCGTACGTCTACATCAGTGAGGCATCATTCAACACATCATAAAAAGCATGAACAAGAAAGGTTAAAGACTTTCAAAAAGGGAAGAACCTATCAACCAGTTCGACTCTGGGGAAAAAATGTCTAGCTATGACGCATGATTTTGAATCCTAGGCTCAAGTACTTTGAAAAGAGAATCATGGGGATTAAATGTAGACACATGCATGTCATACATCTGCATCAGTGAGGCATCACTGAACACATCATAAAGAGCATAAACAAGAAAGGCTAAAGAGTTCCACGAAGGGAAGAACCTGACTATGACACCAGTTCAACTCTGGAGGAAAATATCTAGATATGACGCGTGATTTTGAATCCTAGGCTCCTTCAGTTTAAAAGAGGATCATAGGGACTCCTGCCGCCAAGAAAGAGAATCCTGGAGACTCCTGCTGCCAAGAAAGAGAATCCTGGAGACTCCTGCTGCCAAGAAAGAGAATCCTGGAGACTCCTGCTGCCAAGAAAGAGAATCCTGGAGACTCCTGCTGCCAAGAAAGAGAATCCTGGAGACTCCTGCTGCCAAGAAAGAGAATCCTGGAGACTCCTGCTGCCAAGAAAGAGAATCCTGGAGGCTCCTGCTGCCAAGAAAGAGAATCCTGGAGGCTCCTGCTGCCCAGAGAAGAGAGAATCCTGGAGACTCCTGCTGCCAAGAAAGAGAATCCTGAGAGACTCCTGCTGCCAAGAAAGAGAAGAGACTCCTGCCTAGAGACCCCTGCTGCCAAGAAAGAGAACTCCCTGAGACTCCTGCTGCCAAGAAAAGAAAGGATCCTGCCAAGAAAGAGAATCCTGGAGGCTCCTGCTGCCAAGAAAGAGACTGGAGAAGGCTCCTGCTGCCAAGAAAGAGAATCCTGGAGACTCCCAAGAAAGAGAATCCTGCCAAGAAAGAGAATCCTGGAGGCTCCTGCTGCCAAGAAAGAGAATCCTGGGCTCCTGAAGACTGCCAAGAAAGAGAATCCTGGGGCTCCTGCTGCTACCACCATTCATCATGGCCCAAGAAAGAGAATCCTCACCTGACTCAGAGCGGGAGGGTGCGGAAAGAGATTGACTGAAGAGAATCCGTCCCCAAGAAAGAGAAGTCACTGCCAAGAAAGAGAATCCTTGAGTCCCAGCGAGACTCCTCGATGTGCAAGAAAGGACCTCCTGGCGTCGCAGATGGACTGGACGAATCCTGATTGCCAAGAAAGAGAATCCGTGTTCTCAAGAAAGAGCTCTGGAGGGACCGAAGATGGCCTGCCAAGAAAGAGAATCCGACTTGCGCAGAATCCTGGAGTTTGAAAGATACTGGCGGTGAGAATGGTTTCAAGAAAGATTAGTGTACGATCACAGAAAAAACTAAACAGAAAATTGGAAAGGGTCCTGTTGGTCGGAAGATGGACAGACAGAAAGAGAAATGAGTTGAGAAAGATTGATATGAATACTGGGAAAAGGAAGTGACTCCTGTAAATCACAAGAAAAGACTACCAAGAAAAGAATCCTGAATATTATAAACAAATAGAAAAATCTGCTAGAGAATCCTGGAGACTCCTGCTGCCAAGAAAGAGAATCCTATATATATCCTATATGCCAAGAAAGATATCCTATATATAGAAATAGAATCCTATATAGAATAATACACATACTCTAGGTAAAGCAAAATGTCAGGAAAAGAATCCATAAGTTAAATAACACACTGGACTGATTGGCTGATTTATGAAAATTTGGCTAATGGGGGAAACTCCTGCTACCACCATTCATCATGGCCCACTCACCTGACTCAGAGCGGGAGGATGCGGATAGAGATTGACTGAATAGACGTCCCCAGTCACTTTGTAGTCCCAGCGAGTCTCGATGTGCGGGACCTCCTTGGCGTCGCAGATGGACTGGACGTGATTGGCCGTGTTCTCGCTCTGGGGACCGAAGATGGCCGCCACTCCGTTGCGCAGTAGTTTGCATACTGGCGGTGAAATGGTTTCTGATTAGTGTACGATCACATGTAAAAAACTAAACAGAAAATTGGAAAGGGTATGTTGGTCGGAAGATGGGCAGACAGAATGAAATGAGTTGAGGATTGATATGAATACGGGAAAAGGAAGTGACGTAAATCACAAAGACTACCAAGTGGAGAAATATAAATAAATAAATATAACAGCAAGATGGAAGGTAGGAGAATATATAATCTAGGTAAAGCAGAATGTCAGGTAAAAGCAAGTAAAAGGCTAAAATGTTGGGGCAACAGCCGCAGACCACCTTCATTAGAATCTGCAGTGTACAACGTGATATGTAATGACGGGAATACCCCTAAAGGAGTATTTAAATACAGTACAGCAGCATATAATCATATTTCTATTAATAACAAAATATATTCCCTTTAAATAACAATCGTCAAAAGCATATTTCTATTAATAACTTAACGTATATTGACTTCAGTTCCAGTCACCTCGTTTAGATGCGTGAAAGGAGTCGTCAGCCGGCAGTTTCTCGATCTGGGCTCTCAAGGTCGACCTCGGGAGAATCTTGCGGTCAGCGTTGATCTTCTCAACGGCGTACCTGAAGGCCAGCTCCTGTCTCTCATCGTGGGCGTCGAAAATGCCACCTGAAATTGATTAAGAAATAGTTAAATTCTCAGTTTTTTTTTTTTTGTCATCTCACATTCTGAGATAATTTGTAATTTCTACTAATAATTCTTTAGTTAAAAAAATTAAATGAAATTGAATTAGAAATGAAATGAAAATTAAAAAATAACTGCAATTTATAAACTGAGAGGGTATTCATACTGATATATATATATATATATATATATATATATATATATATATATATATATATATATATATATATATATATATATATATATATATATATATATATACAATCACATATATATATATAGTATATTTTAGTATATATATATGCATACATATATATATATATATATATATATATATATATATATATATATATATATATATATATATATATATATATATAATGATATATATATATATATATATATATATATATATATATATATATATATATATATATATATATATATATATATATATATATATATATATATATATATATATATATATATATATATATATATATATATATATATATATATATATATATATATCGAGGCAATCACCACATCCCACTGGAGTTTAAAAGAGCTTCGTCGAGGTAACCTAAACAGCCCAGCAAGACGGAAAACAGGGCCTCGGCGAGGTAATATATATACCCCATTTGAGGTGTAAGTCATGGCCTCGTCGAGATAATAAACTGAAACCAGGTCCTTTGTTAGGTAATCCACAGATCCCCACAGTAAAGAACATAGCCTCGTCGAGGTAATCTACACACCCCTTTTGATGTGTAAAGTATGACCTCGTCGAGGTAATTACACACCATATTTGAGTTTTAAAGACGGCCTCGTCGAGGTAATATACACACCCCATTTCAGATGTTAAACATAACCTCGTCGAGGAAATCTGTACACCTTTTGAGGTGTAAAACATGACCTCGTCGAGGTAATCCAAACACCTCCCCCGCCTTCGCACCACGTGAAAAACATGGGTTGAAATATTCACATAAGACATTCCCCCTTCGAATACTCGTAAGGACAATGCCCTTCGGGCGTGCCAAAACGATACATCAGGGGAAATTCCTCGGAGGTGATACCCAGAAGAGATACCCACAAGATATACCCAGAAATTCGCTCATGGGCAACGCCCAAATGATTCCCTCGCAGGTGATATATTCGGCCATTTTTTATTCGCAAAGGCAGTGATAGAATGGCGTCAGGCTGTCAATATGTCAAGAGAGAGAGAGAGGGAGAGGGAGAGAGGGAAGGGAGTGGGGGGGGGAGTTCTGTTGCGCATGGAGGTGGAGGTTGGAGTAGGGAGGGGTTGGAACGCTCCAATAATTTAATATTAATTTATCATAGAACATAAACCTCATTTGCAGTCATGACTAAATGGTTAAGAATGAGGTAGACTTCGTGAATAATAATAATAATAATAATAATAATAATAATAATAATAATTAGAGCAGTTTAACCAAACTGTTGAAGCTCCAAGTGGTAAAAGACGGTGCTGGCATAAGGCCGGTGAAAGCATACGCAGCAAAAGCACTAAATCGTCAATCGGATTGGTCTGAGACTACGCATACTGTTGCATGCATGTATCTTTTTTTATACTAATAATTATCCTTAATGTTTACTTTTCTCCACATTATCAGACGAAAATAAAATATATTTCTCATGATAAAGTGACATTTCCTCTAATAAATAATATTTATACAATATATTTACTGCAAATATAAAAAAAACATCAGAAACGGGATTTCCGAATGAGTTTACGTATGAATTACGTCAACAAACTGTGGGTTGTGTAAATAATTCCTCCCTTACAGTTCGTGTCAAGTACGGTTTTTCATAATCATCAGTCTTTTATTATTACAACAAACAATATAACCAGGTAGTGAAATGTTGATATCCAGGAAAAATATACCTAAATCACTATAATTACACGTTACAAGTGTAGTTCTTATTATTAAAAGTTTAATGATCAACATAAACCGAGAGACATTACAATGTTTTGGTCGCCAACGTCCGGTGATGGAGCCTCA
>NC_089761.1:34456772-34491772 GCF_040412425.1 Macrobrachium rosenbergii | reverse complement strand
CAAGAATTGATTGCGTGCGTGCGTGCGTGCGTGGCGCCTGAGAGAGAGAGATTGAGAGAGATTGAGAGAGAGACTAACTAACATCTCTCTAACGAGCTTAGCGAAGAGAAGTGTCGTTTTGACAGTTACCAAAATAGACCGATGAGATGATGATGATGTGTTATTGGCAGGCTTGGGTAACTTCACGTCTTCTCCTCCTTCGTATTTTCTTATTTATCTTCCTCCTCCTCCTCCTCCTCCTCATTCCTCCTTCTTCCTTTATCTGACACGGGAAGGCATTCATTCATCTCCATGAATGATATTATTCATATTATTCATCTTAGGCTGTAAATTATGAATGTGTTTATATATGAAGATCGAACTGTTTTGGAGAACCATAAATCCAGGTCGAGCCCCGGTGATAATTTTTGTTTTTATTTTTCAATGTTTTAACGGCTTTTGTTTTTATTTGTCTTTTGTTTCATTTGTCATCCTTTTCGCTCTGTTTCACGTTGACGTCTCTCTCTCTCTCTCTCTCTCTCTCTCTCTCTCTCTCTCTCTCTCTCTCTCTCTCTCTCCCTTCTTATACTCTGCAGGAGGTAAAGAAGGCTTCGAGTCCATCTTCTCCTTCTTCTTCTTCTCCTTTTCCTCTTCTCCATCTCATTCTTCTTATCCTCCTCCTCTTCCTACTCCTCTTCTTCTTTGACTTCTTCTTCTTCTCTACAACCTCCTCCTCCTCCTCTTCCTCCTCTTCTTCTTCTTCTTCTTCACAACCTCCACCTTCTTCAAAACCTCCGTCTCCTTATCCTTCTCCTTCCACAACCTCCTCCTCAACTCCTCCTCCTCCTCCTCCTCCTCCTCCTCCTCCTCCTCCTCCTCCTCCTCCTCCTCCTACGCCTTCTTCTTCTTCTTCTTCGTCTTCTTCTTCTCCGTTCCTCCGTCCCCTCCACCACCTCTTCTTCCTCTTCTCCTCCTCCTGCTCCTTCTCTTCATCTACTCCTCATCCTTCTCCTCCACAACCTCCTCCTCATCTGCTTCTCCTCCTCATCTCCTCCTCCTCCTTCTTCTCCTCATCTCCTCCTCCTCCTTCTCCGTTCCCTCCTCCACCTCTTCTTCCTCTCCTTCTCGTTCTCCCCCTTCTTCTTCTTCTTCGTTCCCTCCTCCACCTCTTCTTCCTATCCTCCTCCTCTTCTTCTCTTCCTCTTCTCCTCCTCCTTGTCTCCTCCTCCTCCTCCTCCTCCTCCTCCTCCTCCTCCTTCCTTCTTCTTCATTCTTCTTCGTTCCTCCTCCTCCTCCTATCCTCCTCTTCTCCTCCTCCTGCTCCTCCTCCTCCTGCTCCTGCTCCTCCTCCTCCTCCTCCTCCTCCTCCTCCTCCTCCTCCCTCCTCCTTCTGCCCGCGCCGTAACATCATCAACGTCAGGTACACAACAGCTGCACCTCGTCGCCCCTCGGAGAGCGCTAGGCCAACTCTTCGGTCTCCCCTTACCGCGGACAAACAAACCCGAGGACCTGAGACAACAAAGGGCCAAGTAACTTCTTCTTCTTCTCAAGGGCGGCACCATCCTGCTGGTGGCGCTGAAGAAGAAGGAGAAGAAGAAGAAGAAGAAGAAAAAGCAGAAGGAGATTAAGAAGTTGCGGATGGATTTGGTACCCTGAGACAACAAAGGCCATGTCCATGTAACTTTTTCCTCTTCTCAAGGGCGGTATCCTCCTGCTGGTGGTGCTGAAGAAGGAGAAGAAGGAGAAGAAGAAAAGGAAGAAAAAGAAGAGGAAGATTAAGACGTAAGAGATGGATTTGGTATCCTGAGACAACAAAGGGACATGTAACTTCTCATCTTCTCAAGGGCGGCACGTTCCTGATGGTGGCGCTGAAGAAGAAGAAGAAGAAGAAGAAGAAGAAGAAGAAGAAGAAGAAGGAGATTAAGAAATTGCAGATGGATTTGGTACCCTGAGACAATAAAGGGCCAAGTAACTTCTTCCTCTTCTCAAGGGCGGCACGTTCCTGCTGGTGGCGCAGAAGAAGAAAAAGAAAAAGCAGAAGGAGATTAAGAAATTGCAGATGGATTTGATACCCAGAAACAACAAAGGGCCAAGTAATTTCTTCTTCTTCCCAAGGACGGTATCCTCATGCTGGTGGCGCAGGAGAAGAAGAAGAAGAAGAAGAAGAAGAAGAAGAAGAAGAAGATTTAGAAATTAAAGCACCAAGTAACTTTTTCCTCTTCCTAAGGGCGGCACCATCCTGCTAGAGTCGCTGCAGAAGAAGAAGAAGGCTAAGAAGTTACTGATTTGTTTGGTGCTATAATAATAATAATAATAATAATAATAATAATAATAATAATAATAATAATAATAATATTTGTGAAAGTAGGCCTAAGACCCAGTGAAATCAAATAGAACAAGTAAAAACTACGCCCATGTTTCTTCGGGGTAATCGAGTTTTCTGTACAGCGTATAATGCTGTATGAAGCTCTCAGCCACGGGTCATGAAACTTTCAGCCACGGGCCGGTGGTGGCCTGTGTTGTTGGCACCTACAGCGGTGCCAGACGCACGATCATGGCTAACTTTAACTTTAAATAGAATAAACACTACTGAGGCCAGAGGGCTGCAATTTGGTATGTTTGATGATTATCACGTTCATGACCTTCGTCGTTGCGACGCCAGATTTCTCAAGCCCGTCTGCTAATCAGCTCTGAGAGAGAGAGTGAGAGAGAGAATGAGAGAGAGACAGACTGGAATGAAAAGAGAGAGAGAGAAAGAGAGAGAGAGAGAGAGAGCGAGACAAAGAAACAGAGTGAAAGAGAGAGAGAGAGAGAGAGAGCGAGAGAAAGAGAAAGGAACAGCGAGAGAGAGAGAGAGAGAGAGAGAGAGAGAGAGAGAGAAAGAGACAGAGTGAGAGTGAGAGAAAAAAGACAGACAGAGAGAGAGAGTGAGACAGAAGAAAAAGAGAATGATTGAGAGAGAGAGAGAGAGCGAGAGAAAGAGAAAGAAACAGCGTGAGAGAGAGAGACAGCGAGAGAAAGAGAAAGAAACAGCGTGAGAGAGAGAGAGAGAGAGAGAGGCAGCGAGAGAAGAGAAAGAAACAGCTTTAGAGAGAGAGAGAGAGAGACAGCAAGAGAAAGAGAAAGAAACAGCGCGAGAGAGAGAGAGAGTGAGAGGAAAAAAAGACAGAGAGAGAGAGTGAGACAGAATGAAAAAGAGAGAGAGAGAGCGAGAGAAAGAGAAAGAAACAGAGAGAGAGAGAGAGAGAGAGAGAGAAATAAAAGACAAACTGAGAGAGAGTGAGAGACAGAATGAAAAGAGTGACAGAATGAAAAGAGAGAGAGAGAGAGAGAGAAAGAGAGAGAGAGAGAGAGAGAGTATTCACTAAGGAAAGACCGACCTTTATGAAATCCGCAGAGGCTAAGAGGTGGTGGCTACTAGCTCAGGAAAGCCCTGGGCACGTGCCAACAAGAAGCCATGCCCCAGAGCGGAGGTTCGAGTTCTCCTCGAGTGCCCCATGCCCAGCCCAGCCGGCATCGGAAGGGGCACGCTCGTTCCGTTATGCATGACGCCCGAGTGGGGCATGTTTTTTTTTTTTATTTGTTGATTTTTTTAAATTGTTTTTTCGTTGTTTTTTTTTAGTTTTTGTTGTCTTTTATTTGCTGTTTTTAATTGTTGTTTTTCTGTTTTTTATTTGCTGATTTTTTATATTTGTTTTTTATGTTTTTTGTTGTTTTTCTTGTTTTTTTTGCTGTTTTTATATTTGTTGCTTTTATTTGTTTGTTATTTTTTATGTGTTATTTTTTTTACTGGGTTCCTCGAGACCGGCAATTTTTGGGTCTTGGAATTGGCTCTCTCTCTCTCTCTCTCTCTCTCTCTCTCTCTCTCTCTCTCTCTCTCTCTCTCTCTCTCTCTCTCTCTCTATTTCTTTCTTTGCTCCTGTTTATATCTTTCTGTCTCAGACTTGTTTCATTCATATGTCTTCTTTCCTTCATTTTCTTAAATCTTTGTTGTTTTTATTCTCTCTCTCTCTCTCTCTCTCTCTCTCTCTCTCTCTCTCTCTCTCTCTCTCTCTCTCTCTCTCTCTGTTCCCTGCTTCGTCATCTGTAATCACAGCCAAATCATTCTCATTATCTTCCTTCTGGTCGTCTCTATTTTTTTATTCTTCCTTTCTCTCATCTTCTTTGTTATTCACGTCTATTTCCCGTTTCCCCTTCCATTCAGCTATTTGTCTCTCCCCACGCTTTTATCATCCACCTTTTTCTTCCTATCTATTCTCCACCTTCGCATTCCTCCCTCCCAGCTCGCCGGCTATCAACCCCTCTCGTCACCTGCCGACTCTCCATTCATTCGCACAATGTCTATAACTGTCTCTTTCAGTGAACTCGACAAAGGAGCTTCCCTTAATTGTATTTCCTGGAGAGATCTGAATCACATCTGTTTTATATCGTTCTCTTTCCGGTGTGGGGAATTGAATTGAATATAGAATTTAGGCGGAAGGCCAAGTTGGGACCTATGAGGTCATCCAGCGCCGAAACGGAAATTGAGAGGGGAAGGTTTGACAGGTGTAACAGGGGGGAAAACCTCAAAGCAGTTGCGCTGTGAATCGATTGTTTAGGAGAAGGTTGAGGAAAGTGAGATGGAAGAAAGAGAATATGGAAGGAGGTACAGTAAATGGAACGAAAGGGGTTGTAGCTAGGGGCCGATGGCACGCTGCAAGGAAGCTTAAGTAATGCCTACAGTGCACCGCATGGGGTGCACTGACCGCATTAGCCCCCTACGGAGTCTTTTTCCTGTGTAGAATCTGATTTTACTGAGGTTTGTTAACGTTTAATATCTTTCGCGTGAGGCGCACTGTAGGCATTGCTACTAAAGGGTTATTTGCAGCGTCCCTTCGGCCCCTAGCTGCAACCCCTTTCGTTCATTTTACTGCACCTCCATTCATATTATTTTTTTTCCTCCTGTTACACCTTTCAAATCTACCTACTAACAATATCCTTTCCAGCACTGAATGACCTTAGTAGGTCCCAGTGTTTGGTCTTTGACCTAAACTCTGTATTCCATACAATTTCATTAATTTTCCGGATCTCTTTATCTTGCTATCCAACCACTCTAACTCGCTCTTTTTGCCGTCTTGAGTTTAGCTGAATGGCCGGAAGTGAGAGAGTCAGAATGAGAGAGGGAGAGATTGAGAGAGAGAGTGAGAGACAGTGCTTGGCTAAACAGCCCGAATTCATAAAATCAAATCACAATCATTTTGTCAGAATATGTATTATATGTATGATAAATATGTATAATAAATCTGTATCTTAATTCGACATGTATATGCATAGGTATGAAAGGCAATAGGCTTTTATCCTTTCGGCAGTCAGGTCGTTCTGATCACTCGGCATGCGGGTTCGATCCCCGCTACCGGACATAGGAATTACTTCATATTTATTTCATTTGGATCTAAGGATATTATAATTACACACATGCACATACATATACAGTATGTATATATATATATATATATATATATATATATATATATATATATATATATATATATATATATATATATATGTGTATATTCTATATATATATATATACATGTGTGTGTTTGTATATATATATATATATATATATATATATATATATATATATATATATATATATATAAAAGAACTCTGGTAAAACTAAGGTATACTTAACTTTTTCATATATATAGATTTAGAGAGAGAGAGAGAGAGAGAGAGAGAGTTACCCTCATTTAAAACACACCTGTCTCAGGTCTCTTATTAAAAATTCTTCCCCCTCCTTATTATTTTTAGACAATCTTCCACCCTTATTTGACCCACTTCTTTCATTCCCCATTTTTCTTTCCTGGCAGAGAGAGAGAGATTAGCAAGAGTCAGAGATTAGCAAAGGTCGTTGAACTTTCTCTAGATGTTGTAACTTTCGTTTTAGCAAAGCCATGTTATTTTGTGGACTATATATATATATATATATATATATATATATATATATATATATAGAGAGAGAGAGAGAGAGAGAGAGAGAGAGAGAGAGAGAGAGAGAGAGAGATGGCTCCAGAAAATGTAAGTTTTCTGGTTTTTCATAAGTCTTTTGGGATGAATTTGCGAGCCCTACGCCCTATTTGCCTAGATGTCTATCTATATATTTTTTGTGTATGTCTGCATGAAGTCAACAATGATATACAACCGATTATACCAATAATAATCAATTTATTGGAACCTAAAGCACCAATGAGCCAATTTAGCCCATATCAAGACACTCACCTCTGAATTAGCTCATATCTAGACACTCACCTATGAATTAACCCATATCAAGACATCCATGAATTAACCCATATCAAGACTCCCTCTGACTTAGCCCATATCAAGAACTCGCCATGAATTAGCCGAAATTAAAGCCATGAATTATATTCAAGACACCTGAATTAGCATATATAGCCCACCATATCAAGACATCAAGACACTCCATCAAGACACCTCAGAATTAGCCCATATCAAGACACTCACCTCTGAATTAGCCCATATCAAGACACCTCTGAATTAGCCCATATCAAGACATCCACCCATGTATTTGCCCATAACAAGACACTCACCCATGAATTAGTCCATATCAAGACACTCACCCATGAATTAGCCCATATCAAGACACTCATGAATTAGCCCATATCAAGACACTCTGAATTAGCCCATATCAAGACACTCACCTGTGAATTATCCCATATCAATACACCCATGAATTAGCCCATATCAAGACACTCACCAATAAATTAGCCCATATCCAGACACTCACCTATGAATATAGTATCAGGCAACGCCAGCACCCTCCAGGCACAGCAGCAGAAGATGAAGATCGCGTTGAAGATGGCGAGCCTCATCTTGGCGATGACGGGTTCTAGTCTTCACTTTTTGGTAGGGTTTTGGGGAGGGGGAGGGGAGGGGCAAAGGTACGTGTCCTTTGTGTCGCTTATGCTCGCTGAGTGGCCCCCTGTGCTCGGTTGCGCTCCATCTGGAAGATATGGAAATAAGTCTGTTGTTAAGATTGTTAAAGATTGTTCCAGTGGCGGAATTCTAGTGTTTAAAAAGAAAAAGAAGAAGAAAGAAGATTATTATTATTATTATTATTATTATTATTATTATTATTATTATTATTATTATTATTACATTGGTAGATTTCTAGTTATTATTATTATTATTATTATTATTATTATTATTTATTATTATTATTATTATTATTATTATTCAGTAATAGAATTTTAGTTATTATTATTATTATTATTATTATTATTATTATTATTATTATTATTCCAGTAGTAGAATTTTAGTTATTATTATAATAATAATAATTAATTATTATTATTATTATTATTATTATTATTATTATTATTACAATGTTATTATTATTCCTGTAATATTATTATTATTATTATTATTATTATTATTATTATTATTATTATTATTATTATTATTATTATTATTATTATTATTATTACATGCCAGGCCACAACCCTAGCAGACGAAAAGAGTAAAGGAATAAGAGTAGAGAGAAGAGAGAGAGAGAGAGAGAGAGAGAGAGAGAGAGAGAGAGAGAAAATCGCATCGAAGAGTAAAAGCACAATTATTTACTTATTTCGGAAAAAAAAAAAACAAATGAAGCATCGAACTGACGGAGAGAGAGAGAGAGAGCGAGAGAGTGAGGGAGAGAGAGAGAGTACAAACTAAGGGTTGTGTATCCCAGTCGCTAAGGTACATAGTTTTGGCCTCCGCACCTGATCTAAGTCGCAGACAGGTGTCTATAATTAGCCGAAAAGAGGGGGGGGTGAGAGGAGGAGGGCTTACAGGGGTCTGCTGCTACTACTAATACTACTACTACTACTACTACTAATAATAATAATAATAATGGTAATAATAAGAATAATAATACACCCGTAGAATGCAGATGATGCGAAATCTTCTTTATATTTTGTCGGTTTTTTGAAAATTGATTGAGGAGGGATAAGATTGCTCTCTCTCTCTCTCTCTCTCTCTCTCTCTCTCTCTCTCTCTCTCTCTCTCTCTCTCTCTCTATAAAATTATTACACTTCTGAAGGTTATTTTGGTCGTTATTGAAAATTGATTGATGGAGGGCAGATTCTCTCTCTCTCTCTCTCTCTCTCTCTCTCTCTCTCTCTCTCTCTCCAGCATTTCTCTCTTAGTGATCTCTGACAGGATAAGGACAGATTTCTCTCTCTCTCTCTCTCTCTCTCTCTCCAAAATCATGACACCTCAAATTGATCTTTTCAAGGGATGATTCCTAGATGATTTTTCTAGGTATAATTTCTACAGTTTCCAGACGACTGGAATAGTGCAGTTATATCTTTCGTTCAAAACATACAATGGAACTCCACTTTGTGTGGCTTTCGATTTTTAACGAAGGAACTTTGTTTGATGTTTGGAGAGTGATGTGTGGAGTGTATTGTGTCATCCTTTGTGTGAATTTTTGTGCTTAAATAAAACCTAGCTTTGTGTGAATTTTGGTGCGTTATGAACTTTACTTTGTGTGAATTTTGGTGCTTAGTAAAACCTAGCTTTGTGTGAATTTTGGTGCTTGATAAACTTATCATTGTGTGAATTTTGGTGCGTAATGAACTTTACTTTGTGTGAATTTTGGTGCTTAGTAAAACATAGCTTTGTGTGAATTTTGGTGCGCAATGAACTTTACTTTGTGTGAATTTTGGTGCTTGATAAAACCTAGATTTGTGTGAATTTTGGTGCATAATGAACTTTACTTTGTGTGAATTTTGGTGCATAATGAACTTTAGTTTGTGTGAATTTTGATCCCAATAAATGTAACTGAATTTTTGTGTATAATAAGCTTAACTTTGTATGAATTTTGATGCCTAGTAAACCTAATTTAGTGTAAATTTATTATTTATATATATATATATATATATATATATATATATATATATATATATATATATATATATATATATATATATATATATATATATATATATATATATACACACACACATTTAGACTTGTTTATCATTAAAATTATTTTATCATTAAGGCTTTTGTTAATCAAAATTATTGCAGAATGTTTATATTTTTAAACCTCTTGCTTTTTATTTTTGCTTTTGTTTCTAATGAAGGCTCTAGCCTGTTACTAACACTTTTGTTTAATACCTGTAAATTATTAAGCTACTGTTTGCTATGAATTTTTTGTTCGGATCGCTCAGCTTTTGTTTGCAAGTAAGGGTAATGTTAACCATAATGTGTGTTTATTATGAATGCCTTAGTTTTTAATGAAAGCTATTGTTCATTATAAAGGCCTTTGTTTATTTTGAAGGCTGTTGTTTATTATGAAGGCTATTGTTTATTTTGAAGGCCATTGTAGTCTCTGAGACAAACTTCTCTTCTTTCTGTTTACAAAACGATTTTCTTTCTCCTGAAATTTTCTCTTTAAAACAATTTTGCGACTTTCTTTTGAAAGCCTGAACTCAGGGACAGGCATCCCCGCCCCCCCACCCCGCCCGTCTCTCTCTCTCTCTCTCTCTCTCTCTCTCTCTCTCTCTCTCTCTCTCTCTCTCTCTCTCTCTCTCCTTTTTCTTGTGCGCTATATCTTTCTCTGGAAATTTTCTCTTTAAAACAACAATTTTTGGCACAGGCATCCCCCTCTCTCTCTCTCTCTCTCTCTCTCTCTCTCTCTCTCGTTTTTCCTTTTCTCTCTCCTTTTTTGAAATTTGCTTTAATGCAGTTTGTCATTTCCTTTTGAAATCCTGAAGACATGGCCATGCATCCCTCTCTCTCTCTCTCTCTCTCTCTCTCTCTCTCTGTGACACCGACCACAGAAATCAGAATAAACAAGGAGGAACGGGAGACTGAATAAATAAAACGAATCTAGAATAAAATGGAATAAACTAATGAAATTCGCGAGGAACGTCCCTCTGTGAAAACAATCTTTGAATTAGCTTGTTTTAGTTTTCTGAAAGGAAAACTATTGTGCCGGCTTTGTCTGTCCGTCCGCACTTTTTAATGTCCGCACTTTGCCTGTCCGCCCTCAGATCTTAAAAGCTACTGAGGCTAGAGGGCTGCAAATTGGTATGTTGATCATCCACCCTCCTATCATCAAACGTACCAAATTGCAGCCCTCTAGCCTCAATAGTTTTTTTTATTTAATTAAGGTTAAAGTTAGCCATGATCGTGCTTCTGGCAACGATGTAGGACAGGCCACCGCGGCCGGCTGAGAGTATCATGGGCCGATACTCATACAGCATTATATCGAGACCACCGAAAGATAGATCTATTTTCGGTGGCCTTGATCATACACTGTACAGAAAACTCGACTGCAATGAAGAAACTTCGGCGCATTTTTTACTTGTTTAAGTTATTTTCAAATCGAGTCGCTTTTCGTAAAAGACTGGGTTGTTTTATATCTATTTAAAAAAGAGGCCGTTGGGATTGGCAACCTACTGAATTTGACTAGCCCGGGACCGATTGGGAGAGAGGGAAATTTAGAAAATTTGACGGAAGATTAATGGAAGTTGAATACAGACGAATTAAACGGTAAGATCTGAAGACTTGCTCTCTCTCTCTCTCTCTCTCTCTCTCTCTCTCTCTCTCTCTCTCTCTCTCTCTCTCTTGTTGAGATGTGAAAAATGGATTCATATTTTTAGTAGGCGTAGATCCAAGATAAAAAAAAAAATTAATCATCTCTCTCTCTCTCTCTCTCTCTCTCTCTCTCTCTCTCTCTCTCTCTCTCTCTCGTTCAGATATGAATTATGAATTCATATTCGTGATATGAATTATGACCCAAAAAAATTCATACTCTCTCTCTCTCTCTCTCTCTCTCTCTTGATTGACCTAGTAATCACTGTGGACCTAAAAATAAATAAAATTATGCTCACTCTCTCTCTCTCTCTCTCTCTCTCTCTCTCTCTCTCTCTCTCTCTCTCTCTCTCTCTCTCTCTCTCTCTCTGACACAAGAATAAGTAGAGAAATTGCTTGTGATGAAGATAGGAACTCGTTCAAAGAGACCTAAATAAAATATATAAATGAATTATGAATTCATATTCGTGATTGACTAATAATGAGACAATCAAACAAGGAACCAGTTAAAAATGTTGAAAAAAATATGTTATGCAATGATCAAAATAGCAATTCTATTCAAAATCAAAAATGGGAATGTTGTTCTCTCTCAAAAACTCTCTCTCACATGATTCTCTCTCTCTAAAACTCTCTAAGTCCACTTCTATGGTCTCCACACTACCAAAAGGATATTGCACAAATAGAGAGTTTTAAATGCTTTCAGCTAGAATAGAAGAGTTAAGGACCTTGACTACTGGGAAAGACTACCTTAAATTTTTAGTCAGGCTACATGGTAATTGCATGGAAACAGATAGAAAAGTGAATAAAATTATATAGATTAATAGTGCTCAAAACTAACGAAAATTAAGGGAAAGCACACAGGACATTAATCCACCACGCACCAGCATCTCAGCGTCTATTCTCTACCAGCTCATCTGAGGAACATAACTGAGCTAGATCTGTTTCTCTCTCTCTATCTAAGATCATCCCAGACCATCCAAGACTGGAAGATGCAAAATATACCGGAAGATGGGACTTGAAATCACATGGACCTGGGGCAACCCGAACGAATTGTAAGGTCTTTAAGGTGATCGACGTGGATTCAAGGCCCAAAAAGTTAATCAATCTCTTCTCTCTCTCTCTCTCTCTCTCTCTCTCTCTCTCTCTCTCTCTCTCTCTCTCTCTCTCTCTCTCGTTGAGACTTGAATTATGGATTCATTTATGTGATCGACGCGAATTCAAGACCCTAAAAAAATTAATTAATCGTCTCTCTCTCTCTCTCTCTCTCTCTCTCTCTCTCTCTCTCTCTCTCTCTCTCTCTCTCTCTCTCTCTCTCTCTCGCTTTGAGATTAATTATGGATTCATATAAGTGATCATCGTAGATGCAAGACCCCAAAAAATTAATTAATCGCGCCTCTCTCTCTCTCTCTCTCTCTCTCTCTCTCTCTCTCTCTCTCTCTCTCTCTCTCATGAAGATGAAAGTTCTACCCAGTCATTTAATTTCAAGCTTAATCGACGAAGATAATTTGATAAGTAATAATTTAATTTTTTTTTATTTTAACTTTATTCTTTTTTTAACTTTGACGTTTTAGCTGATGTTTTTTGGGGAAGAGGGGGGTGTTAGATCTAGGCTTTAAAGCCTGGCGTTGCAGAGTCGTTGGTCAATCCACGTCTCTGCATTTTTTAGTTTTCTATAAAAGACAACTATTGTGACGGCTTTGTCTGTCCGTCCGCACTTTTTCTGTCCGCCCTCAGATCTTAAAAACTACCGAGGCTAGAGGGCTGCAAATTGGTATGTTGACCATCGACCCTCCAATCATCAAACATACCAAATTGCAGCCCTCTAGCCTCAGTAGTTTTTATTTTATTTAAGGTTAACGTTAGGCATAATCATGCTTCTGGCAACGATCACGGGTAGGCAACATCCGGGCCGTGGTTAAAGTTTCATGGGTCGGGGCTCATACAGCACTATACCGAGACCACTAAAAGATAGATCTATTTTCGGTGGCCTTGATTATACGCTGTAGCGGCTATACAGAAAACTCGATCGAGCCGAAAAAACTTCGGCGCATTCTTTACTAGTTTTTATTTGCGAAGGTTTTGTATTTTTTTTTTTTTATTATTCCAGATGATTGGATGGTTAGAAATTGGTACCTTTTATTATTATTATTATTATTATTATTATTATTATTATTATTATTATTATTATTATTATTATTATTACTTCAATAATGTTTTCTGATAATGATTAGTACAGATATTAATTATTATTATTATTATTATTATTATTATTATTATTATTATTATTATTATTATTATTATTTCTTCAGTAATGTCATCTGATCATGAATATTACAAGTAAGTTGAGTAAAAGACGAACAAAGGAAAACTGGATCAAAATAATAATAATAATAATAATAATAATAATAATAATAATAATAATAATAATAATAATAATAATAATAATAATAATAATAATAATAATAATAATAATAATAATAATAATAATAATAATAATAATAATAATAATGCAAGTCACACACACTTTTATTAACACTTTCAAAATCAAGTTAAAAACTTATATTTTTAATGATTTATTATGTCAAGGAATGATTGACTTAAGTCGTGTTAAGTTTGGTTAAGAAGATGAGGTTAAGCTAGTTAGGTTGTCGCAGGTTCATGTGGCCTGGGTAACGTGGTGGATTATTATTATTATTATTATTATTATTATTATTATTATTATTATTATTATTATCATGAACCCTATTCATATGGAACAAGCCCACCACAGGGGCCATTGACTTTGAAATTCAAGCTTCCAAAGAATATTATGGTGTTCATTTGAAAGAAGGAACATATAATAATATGAATTACAGAAAAAGAAAAAATAAATTAATAAATTAATAACTAATAGATAAAAATATAAGTCAATGATTAAAATTCAAGGAGAATTGTTTTAGGGTAGTAATGCTTTGCCCCTTCGCTTGAATCTTTGAAGTTCCAATTGTGCGACATCCTCAGGTATTTGCACCAAGTTCGAACTTCTGCAGTTCCAAAGATTCAGCTTCAGGAATGAAAACTGCCCTAAAATGGAAGACTGTTGCAGTGTCTGCAAAAATACAAAACTGAGAAAAATGGTAGATACTGCATTTTCCCTTGCCTTACTGCTGATTTTGCAGATACTGCAAATGTGACCCCCTAAATAAAACATCAAAGAATCATTCTGAAACTGCAGTAACTTGTGTATTAGTGTTTCACGAGCCCAGTAGCTGGCATATCTCAATTTCGAAAATTGTGCAGATACTGCAGTTTTCCATTTTAGGGCAGAAAATTTCGAGAAAGATGTGCGGTACTGAACCTCACAGAAGGAGTACAGTACTGCGTGGGTAGATGGTACAGCCCAGAGAGATCTGAATGCAATGGATGACAAGAATTGTGAAATATCTCATACAGTGGCCACTGTTAGATTAAACTAGTTACTACCCTAGAACAGTTCTCCTTGTAATTTAATAATTGACTTACATTTTTATCTACTTATTTTATTAATTTGTTCATTTATTTTTTTCTTTTCTAATAAATAATCTCTGAATAAATCCGTTGATTTAATGTGCGTTGCGGAAACATTATATATATATATATATATATATATATATATATATATATATATATATATATATATATATATATATATATATATATATATATATATACACATACATATACATATATATGTATACAGACATAAAATTTATATCTATATATAAAATTTATATCTATATACTACATATATAAATTTCTGACTCACATGGGATCGAACCCAGGTCTCTCAATTGAAAGGTAAAGGGCGCTACCACCTGGGTTCGATCCCAATGTGAATCAGAAAATTAATTTTGTTCCAAAATGGAATTGTGTGTTGATTACTTCTAATATAATATATATATATATATATATATATATATATATATATATATATATATATATATATATATATATATATATATATATATTTATATTTATTTATTTATTTATATTAGATTTATATAGACAAATCTAACGTAAATGATTCAGTAACATATCCAGCGATTTAAAGAAAGACAAATCTACAATTTAACTGAATAAAATGTATCAGACAATTTATTATCATTTAAAAAAATTCTAAAAATAAAATTATTTATATTGTATTAATTTTTAATAAAAGAAATAAACATTTTTTTGTATCCAGTGGACTTACTTGAGGCCTATGGAACGGGACTCGAGCTCTCCTTCAAAGCTTTCGAGCGTGTAGGTTCGAAACAGTCGGTCCGAATCACAAAACCGAGAACCAATACCGAAGCAAAAAAAAAAAAAAGAGGCAATACTAAAAATCAAAAAAAAAAACGAGAGACAGTACTGAAGAGACCACCAAACCACCTCTCTCGCTTTCCACAGAAGCCAGGCACACACTGAAAGTGTCTCCGTGCCCAGGTTTCCCGTCTGTGCCAGACCAGCCTCTAGCGATGCCCCGGTGCCAATTTCGATGCCCACACCCCCTTCCCCCCCTCCTCTTCTTCCCCTCCTCCTCCTCCTCCTCCTCCTCCACCCTCCTGTACCCTCCCGTACCCATCCTCTAGCGATGGGGCACCTCCCCAGAATTTATGATTATTGGTTTTTTTCGCTCCTGCGACTTTTTTTTTATTTTCAGTTTTTTTTTCTTTTGGTTATTTATGTAACTCGAATTCCTCATTCGTCTTTAAATGGCTTGGAAGATTTAAATGGGGAAGGTGTGTGTGTATGTATGTATGTGTATATATATATATATATATATATATATATATATATATATATATATATATATATATATATATATATATATATATTTATATATTATATATATCTATTTAATGTGTTTACACACATACATATATGATATATATAGGCTACACATATATGTATATATAAATATGTATATACCACCACATTCAAGTAACCACCACATACAAAATTCAATTTTTGAGCCAAGGAGTCCATAATGGATTTCTCACGCCCCTGGGACGTTTCCCCTCTGTGGGATTGAACTCTGGACTTTCACTTCGTTGGAGGGCTCACACTTTTGAATTTCTCGGGTAATCAGGCCCTTTCTTTCTGACACTCCTGATATTATTTTAATCCAGCCCTTCAAAGGTCCTCTTAGCTAGGATCTTTTCTCCCATTCTCTTTGCATGTCACTACCATCTTACAATAATCTGCTCCGTTGCTTTATCCACAGGCTTCATTATCTCTTAAAAGTAATTGGTTTTGGAGCAAAAAATAAAATATATTTTACAGAGTGAGGCTAGAGGTTGGGATAAGGAAAGTCATATATATATATATATATATATATATATATATATATATATATATATATATATATATATATATATATACATATATGTATGTATGTATGTTTTATATATATACATATATATATAGTATATCTATACATATATATATTCATATAAATGTATATATTTACATATACATATGTATATATCACTATGAATTCCGTTAATCTGGGTAGAAGATTATGTATATTTTTAGTTAGTCAACTGTAGTAGGTCGCATCCAGGACGGGAATGGGTGTAAGGTTAGCAACCTCACCCTACAAGACCCCCTCTGGAACCACATAATATGTAAGGGGACAATGCCAGATTAAAATTAGCACATTCTCTCTCTCTCTCTCTCTCTCTCTCTCTCTCTCTCTCTCTCTCTCTCTCTCTCTCTCTCTCTCTCTCTTCAGTCAGAATTCTCGTGAAGAAAATTTATTATTATTATTATTATTATTATTATTATTATTATTATTATTATTATTATTATTATTATTTCTTTTTTTCTTAGCTTTAGTAACAGATTTAAAATATTTTTTATCCAACTTCCATGCAATAGTATTTGATTTTAACGTAATTGTAGAATTGTTAGATTTTAACGTAATTGTAGTAATTTGGATATTAACGTAATTGTAGTAATTTTTCATTTTAACGTAATTGTAGTAATGTTTGTTGTAATGTTTGACTTTAGCGTAATTGTCGTAATTTTTGATTTTAAACGTAATGTTTGATTTTAACGTAATTGTAGTAATGTTTGATGTTAACGTAATTGTAGTAATGTTTGATGCTAACGTAATTGTAGTAATGTTTGGTTTTAACGTAATTGTAGTAATGTTTGATATTAGCGTATTTGTCGTAATGTTTGATCTTGACGTAATTGTAACAACATGTTATCTTAAAATAATTATAATAACCATTGATTTTACCATAATTACAACAGCATTTCATTTTATAGTAATTTTAATAACAATTGATTTTATCCTAATTGTTATGGCGTTTGAATTTAATGTAATTGTAATAATGTTGAATTTTAACGTAATTGTAATAAGCTTTGAATTTAACGTAATTGTAATAAGCTTTGAAAATAACGTAATTGTAATAAGCTTTGAATTTAACATAATTGTAATAAGCTTTGAATTTAACGTAATTGTAATAAGTTTTGAATTTAACGTAATTGTAATAAGCTTTGAATTTAACATAATTGTAATAAGCTTTGAATTTAACGTAATTGTATTAAGCTTTGAATTTAACATAATTGTAATAAGTTTTGAATTTAACATAACTGTAATAAGCTTTGAATTTAACGTAATTGTAATCAGCTTTGAATTTAACATAATTGTAATGAGCTTTGAATTTAACGTATTTGTAATAAGCTTTGAACTTAACATAATTGTAATAAGCTTTGAATTTAATGTAATTGTAATAACATTTGATTTTAACATAATTATAATGATGTTGAATTTTAACGTAATTGTAATAAGTTCTGAATTGAACGTAATGCATTTCTAATACGTTTGAATATAACGTATTTGTAATAACGTTCATCGTGAAGTTATTATAATAACATTTAAATTTAAAGTAATTGTAATAACATTTCATCGTAATATAATTGTAAAAACGTTTGAATTTAACGTAATTGTAATAACGTTTGAATTTAACGTAACTGTAATAGTGTTTGAATTTAACCAAATTGTAATAGTGTTTGAATTTAACATAATTGTAATGGCATTTGAATTTAACATAATTGTATTAACGTTTGAATTTAGCATTATTGTAGTAAGGTTTTATTGTAACGTAATTTTTACATTTTAATTTAACGTAATGGTAATAACGTTTGATTTTAATGTAATTTCCATAACATTTGTATTTAATGCAACTCCAGTAATGTTTGAATTTAACATATAATTGTAATAATGTTCGATTATAACATGATTGCAGCATTTCATCTTGAAATAGTTGTTGTAATTATATAATTCAACATATCTGAGATAACGTTTGAATGTACTGTAATTGCAAAATGTTTGAATTTAACGTGATTGCAATAACATTTCATTCTAACGTAATCTGTTATTAGAAACAGGTAAAACTGAAAACTACTACCGCGGCCTGGTTCCTGCCCTGTCGCCCACTGGAATATTGACCGCCTTTTGTTTATGTTTATGTCTTTTGTTTGTGTTTATGCTTATTTCTTTTGTTTGTGTTAATGTTATTTGCCGTCTTTTGTTTATGTTTTCACGTTCATCCCCGCGGGCCTGCTACTAAACACTGCGCCCATTTTGCACGTAAACAGGCGGTTAAAACTACTCAAAAGGGCGTGAATATTACCGACTGGCCGCGGTAGTAGTTTTCAGTTTTACCGAACCTAATGTTGTTCTGGAGACATAAATATGTATATTCCTTTAATAAAAGATATCTTTTATTTAATAATATCAATAGACTGCTGGGGCAGGGATAAATATTACTATACATATCCCTATAAGCTTAAAATGGCGTATTTATCATTTTCTCTTCGAGAGGGAATCACTCGTTTTCTATGACATTGTATATAATGGGATACTATAACAAAATTAACTTCCTCCATTTTGCTTGTTTTGGCAACGGTATGCCGTCTCGTTTTTGTACTATTTAACCATTTTTAACTTCTTCTTCAGGACATAGGACCGGGTAATTATAAATAAGTCAATTTAATAACATTTTATTGTTTATTTTCCGTTTAAATCAGTTATGAAAGCGTTGTTTCTGAGTCTCATTTTAAAAAAGAAGACCTCAGGAGTATTTGTTGTGTAAAGATACGACTCGTCATTTGAAGCGTGAATGGGGAAGTCAAATGGTGTTACATAATGAAGTCACCTGGGAAAATAAACACAAGGAATTTTATATTAATATGTCTATTGTTCTCTTTTACGTTCGGAAGCTACCATTCATTTCAGGACAGTTAATCAAGACTATAACGTATGAATTTTATCCTTGGCCTAAGCTAATAAAAGTGTACCCTATAATAATCTTAGGCTTATTCTTAGCTGGAACTGGTACTTGAGGTCGAGGACGGACGAATCTTCGTCTTGAAGTTGAGGCTGAGGAATGGAAAGTTCCTTTCATAATTGTTCCCTTCTAGAACTGGTCCTTTACATATTTCGTTCCTGCCTAGAAGTCGTCTCTATGATTGGTTCCTATAACTGGTTCCCTTTTGCAAGGGAGAAACGATCTGATTTTTGTTTACACAGCTTACGTATGTAAACTCGATCACAGACAGCCTCAGCTTCGAGTGACTAACTTCACTTCTTGATAAAATGAAAACCAATTTGTTTTTCCAGTACACCAAGAACGAAGGGCATTTGCATTCATTTCAGTGAATGATTTCCATCATTACTCAAGGACTTGAAATCAGTAGATCCTGTTCTAGTCAGGGTAGTTCACGGGCAGGACTGGTTTATTCCTCACCAAAGGGTTAGACGTTTTCAAAATCTTGTTAAAAATGAACGAGTTAACGGCTCGTCATAGCTGGAAGATGTAACTTTTGTCCATTACATCACGTAAGACAATCTTATCTAAAATATTTGAAGGATATAGGCCTATACCCAACAGTACTGTACTAAATTTAGTTGGTCGTGGTTGGCCTCTGGTTTTGATCGCAAGGTGATGTGATTAACCAATTTTCAGTCGTTCCTGATCTACAAAATTTAGTGAATGATATAACTTTCTTTCATTACATCGCGTAGGATAACCTCGTCTACGATATGTGAAGGATAGAGGCCTATACCCCCGATAGTACTTGTTGGTCGTGGGTGGCTTCTGGTTTTGTTGCAAGCTATTGTGATTTATCAGTTTTGAGTGGTTCTTGATCTACAAAATTTAGTGAATGATGTAACTTTGTTTCATTGCATCGCGTAGGACAACCTTATCAAAAATATTTGAAGGATATAGGCCTATATCCCTAATAGTACTAGTTGGTTGTGGGTGGCCTCTGGTTTTGCTTGCAAGATGTGATTAACCAATTTTCATTGGTTCTTGGTTCACAAAAATTAGTGAATGATTTGAAGATAAGCTAATAACCCACGTCTGGAGGGTAAAAATTAGCTAATAACCCACCTCTGGAGGGTAAAAATTAGCTAATCAACCGGATCTGGAAGATAGAAATATCTAATCAACCAGATCTGGAAGATAGAGATTAGCTAATCAACCGACAGCAACAACTAGCCGGATCTGGTGTACAAAGATCAGGGCTTGTACTAAGCAGCTGACACGTTGTCAGAGGCATAAAATGCATTCTTTGAGTGCCTTCTGGTTAAAAGTATGCGGGCTGCCTATACCCTATTACCTTTTAGGAGTCTAGAGATGAGGGCAGTAGATAGGTAGGCTACGTGAATACAGGCACGGTGGCCATTTTGTGTAGGGAGTCAGTGTCGAACTATAACTGTAATCTCTACAGACTGAAATGTGATTTACAACTATATATATGAGGGCAATAAGTATGTACGTACAGCCACGGTGGCCATTTTGTGTTGGGAGTCAACATCGAACTCCAATCTCTACAGATTGAATAGTGATTTGCAGCCATATATGTGCATTCTGTAACCCTGTTCAGTTATAAGTTCTTGAAGTTCTAGAATTCTCTTCTTACCTCCGTTTTCCATGCTCCTTACAGCTTTGTAACCCGGATATTTTTCGTAACATGATTTTTCTAGTTTCCTTTGGACTTGGACTAGATCACGACATTAGATTGCCTACCCCGTCGGCTTATCCTCCATGAAAGATATACAGAGCATTAGTTTTTTATGCTAAAGACATTGAGATGACAAGTTTGTTCCCCAACCAAAAAATGGCTTCACTCAAGCAATAATATGAGAATTTTTGAACTGACTTTGACTCCTCATAAATAATTGCAGTTACCACTTAAAAACAGGCAGTTTTAATGATTCTGGGAACGCAGAGGATGGCAGAGAATCCCACAGTCTGTGTGTGAATGGGATGAAGGACTGACGAAACTGGCTGACTCTAGAGTTCACTTCTACAGTGACTTTTATTGGCAGAAATGGTTTCATTTTTGAGGACCCTTCTGTCAGACATTGTTTGGTCCGGTTTAGTAGCTTAAATTAGGTTGTTAGTTAGGTTGGTTAGGTTAGGTTAAGTTAGGTTGTTAGTTAGGTTGGTTAGGTTAATTTAGATTGGTTAGTTTAAGTTAGTTTAGATTGGTTAGGCTAAGTTAGGTTAAAATATGTTTTCTAGTACTCCACTTTTTTGGCTATTATCTTTCAATGTTATTTACACTTGCTCTTTTTTCTCAGTGTTATTTACTCTTGAGAGAAATATATTATATATATATCTTAGTTTAACCAGACCACTGAGCTGATTAACATTAAGTATATCTTAGTTTCCTAGACCACTGAGCTGATTAACAGCCTCCTAGGCTGGCCCGAAGGATTAGATTTATTTTACGTGGCTAAGAACCTAGCAACGGGACCTACAGCTTATTGTGGAATCAGAACCACGTTATGACGAGAAATGAATTTCTATCACCAGAAATAAATTCCTCTAATTCTTCATTGGCCGGTCGGAGAGTCGAACGCTGGGCCACCAGCGTGCTAGTCGAGAGCTCTACCCACCCCTCCAGTAAAGAACTAAGAGAGAGAGAGAGAGAGAGAGAGAGAGAGAGATTATGCAAACGATTGAAACATGGCAAATTGCTTCCGAAGATTTATTCAACATCCAAGTTTTAAGAAATTAGAGAAACCAAATAATTTTTCCTCATTGAGAATTAAAGATTTTATCTGAACATATGAGGTGAACAGTCTGTTATTTTTTGTGGGATGAGGTTGCAGTCCCATCTCCCCGCCCCCATTCTAATTCCTTCCAAAAGTTCTTTCATTTCAAAGTTATTCAAAGCTTCCTTTTGTGCTTTATATAAATAACTTTATTTTTGCCTTTCATAAACGTCTCATTCATTGCATTATTATTTTCATTATTCATATCATTTATGACGAGGTTTAGATAATATTGTTGTATATATATATATATATATATATATATATATATATATATATATATATATATATATATATATATATATATATATATATATATATATATAGAGATATATATAATATATATTGGTCATTATATATATATATGCTAATATATAGTATATATATATATATATATATATATATATAGACCCATTGATTGATATGTTTACAAATATTTTGGTCATTGTTACATACTAATCCAAATATTGATTGATATGTTTACAAACATTATATATACATACATACATACATAATGAAGAAATATATTTACAGACATTTATATATATATATATATATATATATATATATATATATATATATATATATATATATATATATATATATATATATATAATATATAATGCACTGTTATTTCTTCTTCAAACCAGTTGACTGATATGTTCACATACAGTAGCATCGCCAATACTATGATGACTATATACATAAAAGATTATATTTAGCATTTTTGTACAGTAATATTTTCCCGTTGGACTAATGGTAATTATTCTTTCTTTATAAATAAAAAAAAAAAAAATTACGTAACATGAAAATGAGTTATAAAATCTACGGATGTTTTGCACCATATTTCAGAACCACCCATTTTAATGCCTTTGTATGACGACTCATTATTATTATTATTATATTATTATTATTATTATTATTATTATTATTATTATTATTATTATTATTATTATTATTAGTTTGTAACTATTGTTTATTATTATAACTGTTATTTCAAAATTTTGTGTATTTTATTGTTACTATCTTATCTACCTCGGTATATGAAATTATTATTATTATTATTATTATTATTATTATTATTATTATTAAAAAGAATGTTTTAATAATAATAATAATAATAATAATAATAATAATAATAATAATAATATTTACATCGTCTTAAACCACCAATTGTTCTCCAAGCTATGAAAAGATAGTGTGGGTTCAAAAGACATCGCTGTCTCTCTCTCTCTCTCTCTCTCTCTCTCTCTCTCTCTCTCTCTCTCTCTCTCTCTCAAGAACTAAGTTTTTAACTGGAATATTCAAATCATTCTAATACCTAACAAAAGAAACTTCATCCTTAAAAAATCTCTCTCTCTCTCTCTCTCTCTCTCTCTCTCTCTCTCTCTCTCTCTCTCTCTCTCTCTCTCTCAGTTCTCCTCTTACAAAAAATATCAACTGGCTTTCAATACAAGTTTAAGATTCTTAGCAAAGCCAACGAGGCCTTTGTTAAGTTTAAAATTTAAAAAAAAAAACATTTTTAAAAAATTAATAAAAACATGAAAATAATCCTCAAAAGAAAAGACAGACAGACAGACAGACAGGCAGACACAGAGACATAGAGACGGACAGAGACAAACAGACAGAGAGAGACAGACAGGCAGACACAGAGAGAGACGGAGACAGTCAGCCAGAGAGAGACAGACAGACTGACTGAGAAACAGACAGACAGACAGACAGACAGAGACAGACAGACTGACTGAGAAACAGACAGACAGACAGACAGACTGACTGAGAAACAGACAGACAGACAGCCAGAGAGAGACAGACAGACTGACGGAGAAACAGACAGACAGACAGAGAGAGACAGACAGACTGACTGAGAAACAGACAGACAGACAGACAGAGAGACAGACAGACTGACTGAGAAACAGACAGACAGACAGACAGAGACAGACAGACTGACTGAGAAACAGACAGAAAGACAGCCAGAGAGAGACAGACAGACTGACGGAGAAACAGACAGACAGACAGCCAGAGAGAGACAGACAGACTGACGGAGAGACAGACAGACAGAGACAGACAGACTGACTGAGAAACAGACAGACAGACAGACAGACAGACAGAAAAAGAGGCAGAAACAGACAGAAAGACAGACAGCGAGAAAGAGAGACAGACAGACAGACAGACTGACTGAGAAACAGACAGACAGACAGACTGACTGAGAAACAGACAGACAGACAGAGACAGACAGACTGACTGAGAAACAGACAGACAGACAGAGACAGACAGACTGACTGAGAAACAGACAGACAGACAGAGACAGACAGACTGACTGAGAAACAGACAGACAGACAGACAGAGAGGAAAAGAGGCAGAAACAGACAGAAAGACAGACAGCGAGAAAGAGAGACAGACAGCGAGAAAGAGAAACAGACAGACAGACAGAGAGAAAAAGAGGCAGAAACAGACAGAAAGACAGACAGCGAGAAAGAGAGACAGACAGAGAAAGAGACTGAGAACAGACAGACAGCCAGAGAAAAAAAGAGGCAGAAACAGACAGAAAGACAGACAGCGAGAAAGAGAGACAGACAGACAGACAGACTGACTGAGAAACAGACAGACAGACAGACAGACAGACAGACAGACAGACTGACTGAGAAACAGACAGACAGACAGAGACAGACAGACTGACTGAGAAACAGACAGACAGACAGAGACAGACAGACTGACTGAGAAGCAGACAGACAGACAGAGACAGACAGACTGACTGAGAAACAGACAGACAGACAGAGAGGAAAAGAGGCAGAAACAGACAGAAAGACAGACAGCGAGAAAGAGAGACAGACAGACAGACAGCGAGAAAGAGAAACAGACAGACAGACAGAGAGAAAAAGAGGCAGAAACAGACAGAAAGACAGACAGCGAGAAAGAGAGACAGACAGACAGACAGACTGACTGAGAAACAGACAGACAGACAGACAGACAGAGAGAAAGAGAGGCAGATAGACAGAGACAAGCAGACACACACACAGAGAGAGAGAGAGAGAGAGAGAGAGAGAGCCAACCAGACAGACAGAGAGAAAGAGAGGCAGAGAGACAGACAGACGGACAGACAGTGTCCTCAGTAGCACGAAAGGGGAATCCCAATGACTGATCCTACAACTCTTAAAGGGATGTTATCCAAAGCGAGAGAGAGAGAGAGAGAGACAGACAGAGAGAGAGAGAGAGAGACAGAGAGAGAGGGGGGGGAATTTTTTAAAGGTTGAAACGTCTACTGTTAGCTATGCGAATGATTTGAATTTTAAAACTTAGTTCTTGAGAGAGAGAGAGAGAGAGAGAGAGAGAGAGAGAGAGAGAGAGAGAGAGAGAGAAAAGGGGTAGTCAAACGTCCTCTGACAGGGAGAGAAAGAGTGATGAAAATCTTAGGGTACATTTAGAGACAAATGAGAGAGAGAGAGACAGAGAGATGTTATTTGGTTTCAGAGAGAGAGAGAGAGAGAGAGAGAGAGCGAGATAGGGGTCCAACGTCCTCCGACAGAGAGGGAAAGAGAGTCATGAACCTCTTAGGGTACATTGAGAGACAAAGAGAGAGAGAGAGTGAGAGAGAGATTATATCTTAGATATCTATCATTCTCTCTCATTTTTTACTTATAGTAATGAGAGAAAGAGAGAAATAGAAACAGACAAAAAGAGATGATATACAAAGCAACAATGAGAGAGAGAGAGAGAGAGAGAGAGAGAGAGAGAGAGAGAGAGAGAGAGAGAGAGAGAGAGGATGTGAGTCCATGGGCTCCTAAGCAATCACTGAGAAAAATGTATAATGTATAATGCGCGATGTATAATGCTCTTGTATTGTACAGCAAGAGATCCTACCTTCTTTCAGGGATAGGATACAATCCTATGCCTTTCTTGCTTCAGAGGATTTTGTTGAATCCTTCTTTGTACTGGGATTCCAGGTATATAATTATATATATATATATATATATATATATATATATATATATATATATATATATATATATATATATATATATATATATATATATAATTATATATTATATATATATTATATATTTTATGTATAAGTATATATGTAATGTATGTATATATTTTACACTTGCAAGAAAGAATACTTATCTTAATTGCCTTGATTCCTTAGAGAAAGAGAGAGAGAGAGAGAGAGAGAGAGAGAGAGAGAGAGAGAGAGAGACGCTACCGAATTCACTCTACTTGTCAGCAAGTTCCTGACACTGGCGGACATTCTCCGTTTCGCAGTTGCTGTGTGTTTGTGCGCGTGCGCGTGTGTGGATGTCAGGTACTGGGGAACAGGCTGCGGTCACGTGGCCAGGTCTTCTTCGTGTCATTGTCAAAAAGAAAGGTCATTCACGCGAGGGTAAAACGTGACGTAAGGTCATTGGAGTTGAAACGTAGAAGCGACCGCAAATAGGGCAGTTTAGGTGACACCTTCTTTGATACAATCTTATTTTTGTTTATCAACAATTTATGTCCTCTATACAAACCTACATTTGTTTGTAGACAATTTTTGTCTTCTATACAAACCTACATATGTTTGTAGACAATTTGTGTCCTCTGTACAAAGCTATGTTTGTTTGTAGACAATTTATGTCCTCTATACAAACATACATTTGTTCGTAGACAATTTTTGTCTACTATACAAACCTACATTTGTTTGTATACAATTTATGTCCTCTATACAAACCTACATATGTTTGTAGACAATTTATGTCCTCTATAAAAACCTACATTTGTTTGTAGACAATTATGTCCTCTATACAAAACTACATATGTTTGTAGACAATTTGTGTCCTCTATACAAACCTACATGTTTGTAGACAATTTATGTCCTCTATACAAACCTACATTTGTTTGTAGACAATTTATGTCCTCTATACAAACCTAGGTTTGTTTGTAGACAATTTCTGTCCTCTATACAAACCTAGATTTGTTTATGGAGAATTTATGTCCTCTATACAAACCTAGATTTGTTTGTAGACAATTTATGATCTCTCTACAAAGCTACATTTGTTTGTAGGCAATTTATGTCTTCTATATAAACCTACATTTGTTTGTAAACAATTTATCTCCTCTATACAAACCTAGATTTGCTTGTAGACAATTTATGTCCTCTATATAAACCTACATTTGTATGTAAACAACTTATGTCCTCGATAGAAACCTACATTTGTTTGTAGACAATTTATGTCCTCGACACAAATCTACATTTGTTTGTAGACAATTTATGTCCTCTATACAAACCTACATTTGTTTGTAGACAGTTTATGTCCTCTGTACAAACCTGCATTTGTTTATCAACAATTTATGTCCTCTATACAAACCTAGATTTGTTTGTAGACAATTTATGTCCTCTATACAAACCTAGATTTGTTTGTAGACATTTTATGTCCTCTATACAAACCTAGATTTGTTTGTAGACAATTTATGTCCTCGACACAAACCTAGATTTGCTTGTAGACAGTTTATGTCCTCTATACAAACCTACGTTTGTTTGTAAACAATTTATGTCCTCTATACAAACCTACATTTGTTTGTAGACAGTTTATGCCCTCTATACAAACCTACATTTGTTTGTAAACAATTTATGTCCTCTAAACAAAACTACACTTGATTGTAGACAATTTATGCCCTCTATACAAACGTACATTTGTTTGTAAACAATTTATGTCCTCTATGCAAACCTAGATTTTTTTATAAACAATTTATGTCCTCGAAAAAAACCTAGATTCATTCATTAGCAATTTATGTCCTCTATACAAACCTACATTTGTTTATGGAAAATTTATCTCTATAAACCTAGTCTATATAAACGTAGAACTAATTCCCATCCCTTTGCCATCTGCGTCAGCGATTTGAAACGCCACTTTTAGACGCAGATCGGCCTAGTGAGGCTCAAACAACCTTTCCTATAACTCTATAACCTTTGTCTCAGGCGTTAACAACCCTTATAGTTGCATGGTGCAGGCGGCAGTGGATTAAAAAACAAACAATCTGAAAGTCTGACAACTAGTGCGACCAGGCCCTCAGGCGGGAGAATTCTTCTCTACAACCGCCGGGAATTTAAGAATACTCCCGAGGCGTGTCTATTTCGGCTCTCAAATGTCTGATTATCAGACGTCTCGTCTAGTTAGAATGGAGGCCTCGTTTTTTGCTCCGTTTGCGTGAGTTTTCATCACTGGCCTACGCTCTCTCTCTTCCTGGTTTGCTGGAGAGAGAGAGAGAGAGAAAGAGAGTGAGTGAGTTCAGGTGGAGTTCCTGGTTTGCCTTAATTGAGAGAGAGAGAGGGTATAACTCTCTTCCTGAATTACAATTAAGTGAGAGATAGGCCTACTTTTCACCCACAACACAGAAAGAAAGTATAAACTCTCTTCTTGATTTATAAAAGAAAGTGAAATAGGCCTAGTTTTCACACACACACACACAAATAGAAAAAGTGAGATGGGGAGTGAGAGGGAGAATTAGAAATTGGGAATTGAAAGAGCAAGAGAACGCTCTGAGCGGTCATCCTAATTTGCATAAAGAGAGCGCCAGAGAGAGAGAGAGAGGGGGGGAGGAGGGAGGAGGGCACATGGCCTATTTCATTTGCACACCTTATTCCAGTCGGTTCAGACTCGGCGTATACAAAATAAATGCGCGGGAAATTGGAATTCAGCAACTTTATTCATTTCAGGCGTTGAATTCATACATTGGTTCCTCATCGTCATCAAAATGTTGATCACGTGATCATCAACTTTTCCTCCCCCTCCCCCCCGCCCCTTACTCTTAGAATTTCTGGCTCGGTATAGTTTAGAGTCCAAAAAAAAGCGCGGGAAATTCAAATTCTGCAACTTCAGTCAATTCAGGAGTTGAATATTATTCATCCAATGTTGATCACGTGATCATCAACTTCCCTACCTCCCCTCCCCCTCCCCTCACCCTAAGAATCTCTGCCTCGGTCTATTTTTGAGGGAACGAAGTGACCTCTTGTGCAACCTCGGCTTCCTATTGGCGGCGGTTTCAGAAGGGCCTGCATGGGTCTAAGGGGCGTTTGGGTGGTGTCTGTCTCTCTCTCTCTCTCTCTCTGTGGGCGTGTTTGTGGGTATGGGTTTGGCAGGTGAAGGGCGGCGGGATGTCCCCTCAGAATGCTGAGGGCGGGCGCCTGAGGAGTCACCTTCATACGTCCTCACCCTCTTTTTCGCCCCGTATGGAATATGGCACCGGAGCGCCTCTCCCTCCCCACCCCTACCCCTGCCCTTCCCTACGGGTGCATCGGCCTAGCATTTTACGTGTTAAGTGACTTTTAATTTCGGCTACGACTGGGCACCTGACCCACCCATGCCCCTTCGCTTCCGTGTGACCCCTACGTGACCCCACGGGAGGACCACGAGCCAGTTTATTAGAAACGCGAAAGATGCATTATGGGAGTTGCGTCACTCATGAACGCGAGTAATGGTGTGGGTGGGTGGTGGGGGGTTTATTGGGAGGGGTCTAGGGGGACGGGTGGGATTGTATGGGTCGGGGTGCGGGAAGGGGTGGGGGATAGGGTCCACACCCAACCCACGCGGCGCGAGACTCCTTCAGCCGACACCAACCAGACGTACGCCAGTGTGTTGTTGTCAGTCCTAGTGGGTGGATGTGCCGCTCCAGCGCCTGAGGCCAGACATCATGGACGAAACGCAGACTAAAAAGTGCTCAGGTAAGGTCATCGTCGTTCAGTGACCTGTTCGGGTCATGTATTATTGAGGAGACGAAAACGATGGTACCATTCGTCTTGGCGAAGGCGTATCGTCGGGAATGACCTCGGCGTAAACGTTATATTTTTTTCCTTGTTTTGCGTTTTCCCGAGGGGGGCGCGTAAAGAAGGCTGTTGCTATGGTAGCTGGTACAATCGAACTTTTATTTTTGCTTTTACTTTTTTTTATTTTTCTCCCAAAATGCTGGGATGAAAGTCCTATGTATGTATGTATGTTTCCTTTTTATATATATATATATATATATATATATATATATATATATATATATATATATATATATATATATATATATATATTTATATATACATATATGAAAGAGAGATATTGCTATTCCTGAAGAGAATTTCAGTATTGTAATTATTATTATTATAATTGCTGTTTTTGCTGTATCACAATCATATCATTTTAATAATGATAACAATGATATTGATACCTTTGTAACAGATTTATTATTGTCATTATTATTATTGTTATTACTATGACTGGATACAAAGACTTAACTTATCACTCTTACGTAAAATGAACTCTATTATGAATGAAGGTGACCTTTTGTAGTCAACGAAAGTAAAAGTTGTTTTAGCCCGGTTAGGGAGAGAGAGAGAGAGAGAGAGAGAGAGAGAGAGACCGGAGAGGGAAGGGAGGGGTGGAGGGGCAGATACGAGATAAAGGGCAGAGAGAGAGAGAGAGAGAGAGAGACCATAAAACGAATGTAAACATTTTGCGGCAGTCTCGACTTATAAGGACAACGTGGCTTAGTGACGAATCCATGGACTGTTTATTGAAGCACGCATGCATATATATATATATATATATATATATATATATATATATATATATATATATATATATATATATATATATATATATATATATATATATATATATATATATATATATATAATTAAAAAAAGTTGTTGATAAATATAAACAATAAAATTAGTATTCAGCTTTATACATGTTTTTGGACTTTGAATGGGTAAGATTCCGTATCTTTCATGGTTAAGTGTTTGATCCCGGATTATCCTGAATTATCTTTCTGTTTATTACCCCTTGACAATTAACCATCTGGGATTCAGCTTTATACATGACAGCTAACCATCTGGTATTCAGTTTTATACATGTTTTTTGGATTTTTATGGCTAAACTTCCGTATCTCTTCTGGTTAGGTCTATGGTTTTAGTGACCGCGTGATCCCGGATTATCCTGGACTATCTCTCTGTTTATTACCCTTTGGCAATTAACCATCTGGTATTCCTGTTCGTTTTGTGTACCTTGTAACCATCTTTTCAACTGTGTCTCTGTGCCCAAATGATGCGCGAATAAATGTGAAAGCGCTTGTTACTGAACTTCTATAAGTCTACCTTAGTTTAACCAGACCACTGAGCTGATTAAAACAGCTCTCCTAGGGATGGCCCGAGGATTAGACTTATTTTACGTGGCTAAGAACCAATTTGGTTACCTAGCAACAGGGCCTACAGCTTATTATGGAATCCGAACCACATTATAGCGAGAAATGAATTTCTATCACCAGAAATAAATTCCTCTTATTCTTCATTGGCCGGTCGGAGATTCGAACTCACGGCCAGCAGAATGCTAGCTGAGAATGGAACCCACTCGCCCAACGAGGAACCCTGAAGCTCTATATATATATATATATATATATATATATATATATATATATATATATATATATATATATATATATATATATATATATATATATATATATATATATATATATATATATATATATATATATATATATATATATATATATATGATATATATTCATTCATTTCCATCACTGGCACTGATCACACGACCGACCCACCTAATCGTGCATATTCCAACTTCTCAGTGAAGACAAACTTACATCAGTACAAAGCTTTTCATATATATAGTACATCCCTTTGCGCCATATTTATTTTTTTGGGAGGCCTATGGCAGGGGCAACCTATACTATATCCTCGTTCCACCACGGGTTCGGAGATACAAAGACAAAGATATAAGAGAGACAGGTAGACTTAACATCAAAGTTAGATCAGGTTACGCCTAGTTATTTTAGGAAGAGATGTTACCCAATTCGTCAGGTCGTGGTGAATAGAGGAGATATATTCGTTATTATTATTATTGTTGTTATTATTATTATTATTATTATTATTATTATTATTATTATTTTAGGACAATGTAACGTAATTCGTCCGTCGTAGTATATAAAAGATATATTGATTATTATTATTATTATTAACATTATTATTATTATTATTATTATTATTATTATTATTATTATTGGTGTTGTCTTCCCTTTCGATTTTGATTAGGCACTTATTATTATTATTATTATTATTATTGTTATTATTATTATTATTATTATTATTATTATTATTATTATTATGCAAAACGGTCAATTGGCAACTCAGCGAAGTTCCGAGTGCAAAAATGAAAGCTTGCGTGTTCATGCTCTCTCTCTCTCTCTCTCTCTCTCTCTCTCTCTCTCTCTCTCTCTCTCTCTCTCTCTCCCCGGCCTAGTAGCTCGCGTGGTAAGCGATCTTGCTCCTAACTGGTCGATCCGGGTTCGAATCAATGACCTGGCGTTTGTGGAAAAGATGAGAGCATTCCTTAAAATTCCGGTTTCCCTGAAGTAGTGAATGATGTACCTGGTTGTTAGACGACTGTTGTGGGTAGCAGTTAGGGTGGAGAGATAGAGAGAATGCCTGCCATCATAACGGGAGGGAGAGGGTATGCCTCGATGAGGTAAGTGGAAGAGTAGAGAGGGCCTCGACGAGGTAATAAGAATGAGAGAAAGGTGGCATAGACGAAGTATCTGGAAAGGGAGAGAAAGGTGGCCTCGACGAGGTAACGGGAGAGAGAGGGGACCTCTCGACGAGGTAACGTGAAAGTAGTGAGGGCTACGAGGATATAACGAAGAGGGCCTCGACGAGGTAATGGGAAAGATAGATATATTATTATTATTATTATTATTATTAATGGGAAAGAGAGAAAGAGGGCCCTCGACGAGGTAACAGAAAAGAGAGAGAGAGGACCTCGACGAGGTAGTCTTTCCCCCACCCAACCGCCACTCCCACCGCAGTGGTGGAAACCGTTCATTTAGACATATGCATTAGTTATTCTCGCCCACGACCAATGACCCCAAATGCATTAATGTGTCAAGAGAGAGAGAGAGGGAGAGAGAGAGAGAGTGAGAGTAGCCTAAGTGACCTTGTGGCCGAGTTCGTACTCATTTCGCATCGTGCAAAGTTTTACTTAACTTTTTTTATTTTTATTTTTTTGCATATTTTAATATATTTGGCATTTGGGCAAGAAACCGGATGAGTCCGGTGTGAGGCACTCTGCCATTTTATTCGTCCCGACAATTTTTGTGACTCTTTCTGTTTTACTTTTGTTTTTGTTTGTCGTAATTTTGGTTTGTTTGCGTTTGTCGAATTCTTTTAACTCGCCAGTATAATTTTGTCACTGTGTTATAGTATACTCTCTCTCTCTCTCTCTCTCTCTCTCTCTCTCTCTCTCTATATCTCTCTCTCTCTCATATATATATATATATATATATATATATATATATATATATATATATATATATATACATGTATATATACACATATACATACATGTATGTGTGTGTTTATATATAGATAAAATTATAATAAATTATAGCATAAAGTACACGTAGGAAGAATAATCACATACGCACAAACACACACACACAAAACATACAAACCGAAGCAGTAACACCCATGCCCACATCACGTGTGAACAAGTGCACGTGTACGCTTGTGCCAGATCATGCATTATATCATTCATTATACTCGTGTCACATATCACTCATTATACTCATTTCACATTATAACACTCATTATACTCATGATATATCCCTCATTATACTCATATTACAGCATATCACTCGATATTTTCATGTCACATATCACTCATTATACTCATGTCACATTATATCATTTATTATACTCATATCACACACCACTCATTCTCACATCACATTATATTACTCATTATATGACTCATTATACTGATGTCACATTATATCACTCAGTATAGTCATATCACATATTACTCATTATACTTATGTCACATTATATCACACATAATACTCATTTCTCATATCACTACTTAAACTCATGTCATTATATTACTCATTATACCCATATCACATCATATCCATTATACTCATGTCACAGTATATAACTCATCATACTTATATAACACTATATCATTCATTATACTCATATCACATTATTTCACTCATTATACTCACATCACATTATATCACTCATTATACTCACATCCAACTCAAGAGAAGTTCTCGTGCTGAATTAATATGATGCTACTGCGTATCATTATAATTTATTATAATTATTGAAGAGCTGCTGCTTATATCTTTTCCTTTTAGCAGAGCGTGCCAATATGGTCTCTAGCTGAAAACAATTTGCATATTATTGTTATTATATGTTTTATTCTTCTTCTTCTTCTTCTTCTTCTTCTTCTTCTTCTTCGTGTTCCTCCTCCTCCTCTTTTTCCCTTGTCTTCTTCTTCTTCTTCTTCTTCTTCTTATTATTATTATTATTATTATTATTATTATTATTATTATTATTAGCGGTTGTTAGAGTGTAACCTGTTATTATTATTATTATTATTATTATTATTATTATTGAATACGCTTATATGGGTTTATTATTATTGTTATTATTATTATTATTATTATTATTATTATTATTATTATAGATTATGCTCATGTAGGTTTATTATTATTAATATTATTATTATTATTCTAGAATACTCTTATGAAGGTTTATTATTATTATTATTATTATTATTATTATTATTATTATTATTATTATTATTATTATTACGTCAACACACGCTGGCCTCCCGGTGAAATCTTAATCAAGCAAAGATAATGGCGTTTTAGTATTTACGTCCATCGCCCAAGAATTGAAGACGAATTAATGGTACTTAAATACATTGCGAAAGAGAGAATGCATTAAGCGCTTCAAATAAGCGGTTCGGCGACTGGTTTTATTCTCTTTTCTGGCCGGTCTTCGGAATAAGTTCTCTGGTTTTGTGGTTTTTTATTTATTTTTTTTTTTTTTTTGCAGTATTCTCGATTACACTGGTATTAGTTAACTTCCTGCCTTCCAGATGGCATTGTTGAATAGTTAGGGGGTTCTCTCTCTCTCTCTCTCTCTCTCTCTCTCTCTCTCTCTCTGTATGTATATATATATATATATATATATATATATATATATATATATATATATATATATATATATATATATGTGTGTGTGTGTGTGTGTATGTATGTATGTATGTATTATATATAGGCTTATATATATATATATATTTATATATACATAAGCATATATACTGTATATATATATATATATATATATATATATATATATATATGTTATTTATATATAAAATACTGTATATATATATGTGTGTGTGTAAATTATAAACTAAGATATACATATATATGTATACATGTATATATAATTATTTACTTATTGATATATTTCTAACCTTCTGTACTTAACTTGTGTACGTAGAGTGAGAGAGAGAGA
>NC_089761.1:34444272-34451772 GCF_040412425.1 Macrobrachium rosenbergii | reverse complement strand
GAGAAGAAAGAAGTCACTGGGCCTGCAAAAGACAAAGAAAAGGTTCCAGAGAATAAAAGTGAAGTCACTGAAAAGGTTCCAGAAGAGAATAAAGAAGTCACTGTACCTACAAAAGACAAAGAAAAGGTTCCAGTGGAGAAGAAAGAAGTCACTGAACCTGCAAAAGACAAAGACAAGATCCCAGTGGAGAATAAAGAAATCACTGAACCTGCAAAAGACAAAGCCAAGGTTCCAGAGAAGAAAGAAGTCACTGGACCTGCAAGAGACACAGAAAAGGTTCCAGAAAAGAAGAAAGAAGTTCAAGAGCCTGAAAAAGACAAAGGAAAGGTTCCAGAGGAAAATAAAGAAGTCACTAAACCTGCAAAAGAAAAAGAAAATGATCCAGAGGAAAAGAAGGAAGTTACTGAACCTGCAAAAGACAAGGTTCCTGAAAAGAAGGTAGAAGTCACTGAACCTGCAAAAGACAAAGAAAAGGTTCCTGAAAAGAAGAATGAAGCCAGTGAGCCCACCAAGGATAAAGAGAAGGTTCCAGAAGAGAAGAAAGACAATGACCCTACCAAAGACAAAGAGAAGGTTCCAGAGGAAAAAGAAAGAAGTCATTGAACCTGACAAAGACAAAGTCCCAGAAAAGACAAAAGAAGTCATTGAACCTGCTAAAGACAAAGACAAGGTCCCAGAAAAGGCGACAGAAGTCATTGAACCTGCAAAAGACAAAGACAAGGTCCCAGAAAAGACAAAAGAAGTCATTGAACCTGCAAAAGACAAAGAAAAGGCCCCAGAAAAAGCGAAAGAAGTCATTGAACCTGTAAAAGACAAAGTAAAGGTGCCAGAAATGGCGAAAGAGGTCACTGAACCTGCAAAAGACAAAGATAAGGTCCCAGAAAAGACAAAAGAAGTCATTGAACCTGCAAAAGACAAAGATAAGATCCCAGAAAAGACAAAAGAAGTCACTGAACCTGCAAAAGACAAAGACAAGGTCCCAGAAAAGGCGAAGGAAGTCACTGAACCTACTAAAGACAAAGAAAATGTCCCAGAAAACACAAAAGAAGCCATTGAACCCGCAAAAGGCAAGGTTCCAGAGAAGAAAGAAGTCATTGAACCGACAAAAGACAAAGAAAAGGTCCCAGAAAAGGCTAATGAAGTCACTGAACCTGCAAAAGACAAAGACAAGGCTCCAGAGAAGAATGAGAAAGATACTGGGCCCCCTAAAGATAAAGCAGAACAAGAAAAGGGTGTAAATGAATGTCCAAAAGTCGAGAAGAACGAAACCAAGCATCAGGCGGACGAGAGTCAGTCAGAAGTCTCTGAGAATAACAGAAAGAACGCCACCGGCAATGACACTGAGGGCAAGGGCAAAGATTTGGCGCGTAAGAAAACGGTGTGCTGTTTGCAGTCACTCGCAAGTAGAGCTAGTTTCCTATAGAGTTCTCCTTTTATTTATAGTTTCTTTCTTTGAGTAATGTACCTGAACACTGTGATACGTTCATCATCTCAGCCTTCAGAACACAGAGCACCATCTTCCTTCGTCACCACATTCAGCCAGTAGACGACATTTAACTCTCGGAAATGAAGCACCCAGGTGCTGTGTGAGATCTGCACAGGCGTCAGTTACAGAGTTACAGTTTTTTCTTTCAAAAATGACTCGCGAACTGCCTTTCACGCGCGAGACTCCTCGACGAGATTTTTGCCTTCAGCGAAATGGCAGTTTATACAGTTTTTGACATTTTTTACCTTTTCTTAAGTTTGGGAGGTCACAGGTGAAAAGGTCTACGTGGTACATATAGGTGAAGGTTGTTCATTGGTAATTTGGTTCAGTAAAGCTTCACATGTGCACAGTTCTTTCTCCATGTGTGTACTGTTTAAGGTAGTACACTATTGCACCGCACATATGACAACAACTGTGTTGAGTTATTCGTTTACTTTATATCTTCCTCTGTGTTTCTTTCACTTCTGATCAGTACGTATTTAACATCACTGTTTTGCAACACCAAATCAAAAGTTCAAAATTTTGCATATTTTCGTCCCTTTTTGAAACCAAACAGAACTAAAGCTTCTAATGGTTCTGATGAAGCGTTTTACAAAGCCACACAATACTTGACTAACGTGTTAGACGAGGCTGGCCTTATGCCACCACGGGCTCTTGCTCTCATTTCCCATCCATCCCCCATTGACACAAATCAGCTTTCTTTTCCCACAAAATTCCAAATTCACTCAGAATCAGAATTCATTCTGTCCATTATTTACGTCCAGTAGTGGGGACACAATTAGTATGTTTAGAATCAAGTAAGTTTAGACATTTTTACTTATATTTCCTGATTGATCTATTTTGAATAACTCCTTTTTGTCCTGCATTTGCCTCGGTAGATTAAAATCCCCCCTGCACGTGTATATACATCTAGAGAGAGGCTAGTAGTTTCATCTAGATTTTAACTAGACTTATGATTTCCAGAATTAGAATTTTGATGGATTTATTTTTGGGATGAACAGAAACCAAATGATGATTATGTATCTGTCGAACTCTCGGCACACCTAGAGAGAGCCTGGTAGTTTCATCTAGATTTTAACTAGAATTTTGATTTCCAGAACTAGAATTTTGATGGATTTATTTTTGGGATGAACAGAAACCAAATGATATTTGTGTATCTGCTGAACTCTCGCCACACCTAGAGAGAGATGCTGGTAGTTTCATCTAGATTTTAACTAGATTTCTAGAACCAGAACTTTGATGAATTTATCTTTGGGACGAGCAGAAACCAGTTAATAATTATTTCTGTTGAACTCTCACTACACTTAACGAGAGATGCTGGTAGTTTCATCTAGATTTTAACTAGATTTCTAGAACCAAAACTTTGATGAATTTATCTTTGGGACGAGCAGAAAAGAGATGATGTTTATTTCTGTTGAACTCCCACTACAATCTTTATCTGTTAAGTCTCGGAAAAGATTATGTTCGACTTAATTCTTATCATCATTTGAAGTCTTGCCGTCAAGATAAAGAAAGCTTTTGATCATTGCTTTCCAAGATTCAAAGTTTCACTTGCATAGAGTTAATATTTCATTCGTTTTTTAATTAACTAGTCAGGCGTTCAAAGTATATGGCAGTGAAGTTATAATTATTTCTATAATATACAACGTTTCATTTACGTATAATTAATATCTTATTAGTAATTTAATTAGTCAGGCGTTCAAAATATATGTCTAATATTTTCATTTTCATTTTAGCTAAATTGTTTTTTGAGAGAAATATCTCGAAGTACATCTTCAAAAAAAATCTTGATATGGAAAATTCCTTGAAACATTTTAAAAATTCATTATTTTTACTGTTCTAAAAAAAAAACTGTTGTCCTAATCTAGCCCAGATCTGAAGTTTTATAAAAATTCATGATTTTTAGGTTTCTCAAAACAAAAACTGCTGTCCTAATCTAGCCCAGGCTTGATGTTTACATTGTAGACTTAACTGACCTTATACCAAACAGCACGGGCTCTTGCTCCAAAAACAGCCTGTGGCGAAGCGTGAAAGAACTTGGAGTGAATTTTACGATTTTATATTTATATAGTTATCTGAAGACATCCATTTTCTATCACTCTTGTCAGCATTTCTAAAGATTCACCTAATTTATCTTTACTTATCTTTGTCAGATTTGTCTTATTCCAAAGATTTATTCAGTTTATCTTTACTCAAATTTACCTTTTTTCAACTATTGCACTTTACTCCTTAAACTTCTTATTCTTGAATATTAAAATGCAAATTTGGAAATATATTAGCGTTTGCTGAACTGCTTTTGTGAAGGGAAAGCTATTATTTTCGTAGATTTAAGGAACCATAAAACGTTACAAAACCATTATGTCAACCCAACTCAGCCTCCAAAATCAATCATGTTTCTTTTTTGTATTTTCAAAAATGATTCCTTAGACGCGTCTTGCTTCCATTTTGAATTAGAAAACTCAATTCCTGGCTTCATTTAGACGTATGTGTGTACGTTAGTTTTGACGTAGCCAGCGGCTATAGTTAGTGTAACTATAGACACTAGGAATAACTTTAGAGATTTTAGAAATACCTATATTTAAGTACATAGATTAATACTAATCTTGTCATGTTTCTGTCATGTCTATACTGTGTATTCTGTGTGTCAACCCGTGTCTCTCTCCCGCATGACTTTAATAAAAACTAATTTTCTGTAACCAATTGCTACTAACCAAATGCTTTCTAACCTTTCTCTCGTCTATTCCATGCAATCAGAGGAGAGTGAAAGTGGGCCGAAGGATAGTGAAAATGGGAAGGAAGTGAAAGATCCCGATAAAGGGAAAGGTGACGAGAAGGAGAAAGAGAGCGAAGTGAAAGGTGCCGATAAAGGGAAAGGTGACGAGAAGGAGAAAGAGAGCGAAGTGAAAGGTGCCGGTAAAGGGAAAGGTGACGAGAAGGAGAAAGAGAGCGAAGTGAAAGGTGCCGATAAAGGGAAAGGTGACGAGAAGGAAAAAGAAAGCGAAGTGAAAGTGGTGGGGGAGGAAAACACCAAAGAAAAGGAGATAGCGAAATCGGATGATGGGGGAATTAGTGAGGAGGAGAAAAGGGCGGAGGAAGTGAGGAAGGAGAAGGAGAAAAAGGTTGAGGAAGCGAAGGATAACGACGGTAAGAAGGAAGTGAGGAAGGAGAGAGAGAGGAACGTGGCTAAACCAGACGAGGGAGAGGAGCCGATGACGAACGGAACGGTGGTCGTGGACAGCGAAAAGGGTGAAAAGGAGAAAGAGAAAGAGAGAGAAGAGAAAGGAAAGGAGAAAGAGACGACGCGACTCGGCGACGTCAAAATAGACATCGACGGCGACGCCAAAGAGAAGTTAATCAAAAACGACGGGGCGGACGAGAAGACGGGAGATTCCGCAAGTAAGATTGGGCAGAAGTCCCCCCTCCCCCTTTCCAAAACCCTCCAATCCACCCTCCCCTGTCATTTATATTCATTATCAGATAGAATTTGTGTAATAATATTAATGTCTCCGTAATTTTTTATTTTATATCACTATCTATATATATATATATATATATATATATATATATATATATATATATATATATATATATATATATATATATACGGTCTTAAGTATAATTCCTATGTATTTGTGTGTATACATTTTGTCTATGAAACTGACAACCAGACCTCATTCTAGAGCAGTTACAGCTCTCTCTCTCTCTCTCTCTCTCTCTCTCTCTCTCTCTCTCTCTCTCTCTCTCTCTCTCTCTCTCTCTCTCTCTCAGTTGTTTGTAAAGAGACCTGGAAAATTCAGACTGTCAGTTCAGCAATAAAAGTTAAATTCTAAGATGGCCACTTTGAGGCCAAGTCGAGAGCAACTCCACTTGAGAGAATTGAGGCTAAAGTGAGAGATAATTATGCCCGCCATTTGTCTCACGCCAAGTTTTATTCCATCCCTTTATTCTTTTTTATTTATTTTATTTTATTCATACATTCTATTCGGAAAGTCTCTGCTTCAGTGGCCGCTGAAGGGCTTTTGTTTCAGTGGCCACTTTGAGTCTTTGTTTCAGGGCCTATTGAAAGTCTTTTTCTCAGTGGCCACTGAAGGTCTTTTGTTTCAATGGCCACTGAAGGTCTTTTGTTTCAATGGCCACTGAAGGTCTTTTGTTTCAATGGCCACTGAAGGTCTTTTGTTTCAATGGCCACTGAAGGTCTTTTGTTTCAATGGCCACTGAAGATCTTTGTGTCGGTAGCCACTGAAGTCATTGTCTGAGGGCCACTGTTGGCCTTTGTTGTGGCAGAACCCTTCGTTTGAAAATGACAAAAAGCCTTTGTTTTTTTGCCATTTAAGATCTTTTTCCAGTGGCCACTACAGGCTCTTCAATGGTGGCCTTAATGGCCTTTGTTTTGATGGCCATCAAAGGCCTTTTGATTGTGTTGCCACTACTAAAGGCCTTACTTTCTGAAGACCTTCATTTGTACTTTGATAGAATTCTTGGGTTCTGTATATTAATTTTTTATGAGCCTGTTTTCTGCATTGATAAAATAACTAATTTTTGTATATACAAACACACATACGTACATATTAAATACATACATATATATGCACATACAGACACTCATAGATTCTTTATATTAATTTTTCTATTAACCTGTTTTCTGAATTGTAAAAATAACGATCTTTCGTATATACATACATATGTATATATTTACACACATGCATACATACACATACATGCACATACATACATACAGACAGACACATATTCATGACATATACAGTACAAAACAAAATAAAACCTCAAGGATACTTCAAGGATATTTCAAGAGAGAGAGAGAGTGAGAGTGAGAGTCAGGCTTCCTACTTCCTTCGACCTTGCATAACCTTGAGAGGTCAGTGACCCTGCTTTCTTCGCTTATCCAGAGGACTCTCTCCAGACATTCGCAGGATTGTCAGTCATAAAGGAAGCTTTCTTTTAAGCTTTCACTGTATTATTATTATTATTCAGTTGAATCCTATTCATATGGAACAAGCCCGCCACAGGGGCCGTTGACTTTAAATTCAGGCTTCCAGAGACTATTATTATTATTATTATTATTATTATTATTATTATTATTATTATTATTATTATGAAGATGAATCCTAAATATATACATATGGAACAAGCCCACCACAGGGGCCATTGACTTGAAATTCAAGCTTCCAAAGATTATTATTATTATTATTATTATTATTAAGACGAACCCTATTCATATGGAACAAGCCCACCGAACGGGGCCATTATAGACATGAAATTCAAGGTTCCAAAGAATATTATTATTATATTATATTATTGTACAGTTTCGTAACAGAAATAATAATTTGAAAAGTCGCCCAATTCCTTCAAAGTTCTAAAAGTTGCAAATTGCTCCAAGATGCCAAAAATAAGTGCTTTAAAAAAGTGTTCATGTGGCAGCTTTTTCTCCCCTTACTACGAAAACTGGACCAAAGATTCGTACCAGGAAAAGACAATAATTTAAGAAGTCGCCCACTTCGTACAGAGTGCTACAAGTTGCAAGTTGCTACAAGATGCCAAAAGGAAGTGCTTTAAAAAAGTGTTCATGTGACATCCTTGTCTCCCCACATCACGTAAAAATAGGACCGAATGCTTCCCGTCACTTTTGCAGTGGCTAACACCCGTGGGAGATGTATTATAACACACAGCAATTGGCTACAAGGGTCTTTCTTAGCCAGCAAACAGTTGAGGCGTGATTGTAATGCAGCGTACACATGACAGCTATATGCGATGCTGTCACATAGTAACGGCTTATTAGAAGCCGTGAGGAGGTCTGTTGTTGTTTCCGAGAGAGAGGAGTCTCTCTCTCTCTCTCTCTCTCTCTCTCTCTCTCTCTCTCTCTCTCTCTCTCTCTCTCTCTCTCTCTTGTTCCATTCTTATTATCGTTCTGTCTTGGTGTTCGTAAGTTTGTTACGTATAAATATAAATTATAAATTTTATTCTACTTAATTATGATTTCTCATTATTATTATTAT